>NC_141010.1:58313520-58456438 GCF_052327205.1 Somniosus microcephalus | reverse complement strand
AGAAGTACCGATTTATATATATAGATGATTCTTCTGATTATACATCGCTTTGGTTATGTGGAACCACCCCCCCCATTCAATAACCGCCCCCCACCCCCACCCCCACCCCCAGCGAAATGGCTGATGGGTAACTCAATCCCCTTGGGCGATAGGTCTCACATTTAAATCCTTTTCGCTGTTGTGCCAGTTTTGTTTCCTCTGTCTCCGTGTGCCATGCTGCAGCTCAGCCTCATCCAATGACCCACGAAGGGAGTCGGTAGACAGCAGGACTGACCCCTGCTCCTGTCTCCACCTGACATCCCCACGCACACTTCCCAGAGAAGGAAAACTGCTTCCTGACATCACCCCTGAACGGCCTGGCTCTAATTTTAAGGTGATGCCCCCTTTGTTCTGGACTCCCCCCCACCAGAGGGAATAGTTTATCTCGATCTACTGTTTAAAATCCTTTAATCATCTTAACCACCTCAATTAGATCGCCCCTTAATCTTCTACACTCGAGGGAATACCAGCCTAGTCTGTACAACCTGTCCTCATAATTTAACCCTTTTAGCCCCGGTATCACTCTGGTGAATCTGCGCTGCCCCCTCCAAGGCCAATCTATCCCTCCTGAGGCGCGGTGCCCAGAACTGAACACAGTGCGCTAGAAATTCAGTATAGCCACTTTTGGGGCGGTAAAGTCAGGCGGCCGCTAAAGTTTGCGGCCGGCGCAAAGTCGCGCCCCCTTCGCCGATATTCAGTGGCATCGCCCCAAGAGGTTGCTGCTGCGCTAAAACAGGCGATGCACGACTATCATTAGGCGCTAAGCCGGCGGGCCGGGGCGAAACCCCGGTAGTTGGGCGCAGGGCAGGTGCAGCGAGCTGCTGATTGACGGCAGACACTCTGGCTCCGCTGAGCTCTTAAAGGGGAAGGGTGCATTTGTTCCTCCTCCTCCTCCTCCTCATGATCCAGGCGCACAATGGGGCGGCGCGACTCAAGTTCCGGATTGGAGCGCACAAAGGGCGTTGCACGAGGAAATGACGTCATCATCTGCGTGCGCAGCTGAGCTCGCAAAGACTTTGCGCCGGCGCTAAATCTCTACTGAAGTTGGGGCGAGGCGCAGATCGCGCAGCGCCTCCAGATACGGTCAAACCAGTAACATAATGTCCACCCTTTGTATTCCAGCCCTCTTGCGATAATAGCCAACGTTCCGTACGCCTGTTGGATTGCGTTTTGTACCTGTCCGCCAGCTATTAGTGATGTCTGTACTTGAACCCCTCAATCTCTCTGCTCCTCCACAGTTCCTAGTCGCTCACCATTTAGAAAATACTCTGATTTGTCTTTCTTAGGGTCCAAAGTGGATGACCTCACACTTCCCCACATTAAACTCTGCCCCAGTTTTGCCCCCTCACTGAATCCATCGACGTCCCTTTGTAACCTCCTGCTCCCAATTGCACAATCTCCCGCGCCTCCTAACGGAGATAAACCTCGTCGTGAAACGTTTAAGGAAGCTGCGTCTGCAGCAGGGGAAATCTCGTTACATTGCCGAACCCCGGTCTGATCCGTATGGAATGCACACACTTGGAGTCGGGGGATGGTCCTGTGCCTGTCGGTCCGCTCCGGGAGTCGGGAGCTGCTCGAGGATTGGCCTCCCCCTGCTGGTGAATGAATGAAATGGCACGAGCTGCACTTTGCTCAACCACACTGGGGAACACGCAGGGTTTTTGTTTGGTGGTTTGACTGTAGTTCTCACTTTGTAATAGAGCCAGAAGGGTGAACGTCTACAGATGTTATCGTGGGATTTTAGAATTACAAAGTATTTATAGCACAGAAACAGGCCATTCGGCCCAACTGGTCCGTGTTGGTGTTTATGCTCCACACGAGCCTCCTCCCACCTTTCTCCTCCCACCCCATCAACATATCTTTCTATTCTTTTCTCCCTCATGTGTTTATCTAGATTCCTCTTAAATGCATCTGTGCTATTTGCCTCAACCAGTCCTCGCGGTAGCGAGATCCACAATTTTTTTTTATTCGTTCCTGGGATGTGGGCGTCGCT
The DNA here is from genome assembly GCF_052327205.1 of Somniosus microcephalus. Taxonomy (NCBI): domain Eukaryota; kingdom Metazoa; phylum Chordata; class Chondrichthyes; order Squaliformes; family Somniosidae; genus Somniosus; species Somniosus microcephalus. The sequence continues at coordinate 58,454,406 of NC_141010.1, read as the reverse complement.
GGCAAGGCCGGCATTTACTGCCCTCGAGAAGGTGGTGGTGAGCCGCTCTCTGGGTAAAGAAGTTTCTCCTGAATTCCCTATTGGATTTGTTAGTAACTATCTTATATTGATGGCCCTGAGTTTTTTTAGAATATTCCATAATCCGCCCTCCGACGATTTAATCTCTCGCAAGGCAGCACCGGCCTCATCTGTCACGGGCTCTAAATCTGCAGATCGAGCTCTCTCTGACGGAAACGGTTGTCAAAGTCAGAACACAGTTTCTCTGGCGTTCCCCTCCCCTTTCCATTGAGGTGTCCGTTCAAAATGTGCACGTGAGCTGCCCAGCACCGCCGGGAGCTGCATAGCCGGTTGTATTTATTTCGGTGCATCCCCCTGTCAGTGCACCAACTCCTGAAGGGGGATGTCTTTGTGCCCAGGTGTCCCCAGCTCCTTAATGAGCCACTGTAGCCTGATCCCTCATTACTAGTAATATTAAGAACAGGAGGAGGCCATTCTGCCCCTCGGGCCTGTTCCGCCATTCAATTGGATCATGGCTGATCTACACCTTGACTCAGTTTTCCCTCCTTGGCTTCATATCCCTTAATACCCTCACCCACCAAAAATCAATCGATCTCAGGATTGAAAGCTCAAATTAACCCCCAGCGTCCACAGCCTTTCTGGGGACAGAGTTCCAGATTTCCACTACCCTTTGTGAGAAAAAGTGCTTCCTGATTTCCCTCCTAAGTGGCCTGGCTCTAACTTTAAGATCATGTCCCCACGTTCTGATTCCCCACGTTCTGATTCCCCACGTTCTGAAATAGTTTCTCCGTACTTACCCGATCAAATCCCGTTATCATTTTAAACACCGTGACCAGATAACCCCCTCAATCTCCTAAACTGAAGAGAATACAAGTTTATGCAGCCTGTTCTCATCATTTAACCCTTTAAGCCCCCTCTCTATATTTTGGATCCAATCAAACTCCCGAACACCATCCCCCCTCCCTGCTCTTTGCTCAGCCTGAACCAGGCCGTGTGAAATGTCCCAGCCTCTGTTTGATCTGAAGCTGAGCGTCAGACCCCACATCCTTCCTCCTCCCCATCATCATTGCTTCTGCCCCACCGCCGCTGGAACCTTTATCCACACTCCTGTCACCTCTAGCCTCAGTGGCACTGTGGGGATTCTCTCAGGTGAATCCCACCAGTGGGTCTTGCTGGGATCATTTAGAGGAATGAGAGAGTCAGAGTTACAGAGAAAGGCTCAAAATCATTGGGGCTTTTTCGCTGGAACCGAGAAGGTTAAAGGGGGGGAACTAATAGAGGCTTTCAAAATTCTGAAAAGCTTTGAGAGGATAAATGGTGAGAGATTGTTTGTACAAATGTGTACAATTCTGGTCGCCATGTTATAAAAAGGATAGAGGCACTGGAGAGGGTGCAGAGAAGATTTACAAGGATGATACCAGAAATGTGAGGTTCTGCCTATCAGGAAGGGATGAACAGGCTGGGTCTCTTCTATTGAATAGAGAAAGCTGAGGGGTGACCTAACAGAGGTCTTTAAAATGATGAAAGGTTTGGATACAGAGAGAATGTTTCCACTTGTGGGGAAGAGCAAAACTAGAGGCCGTCAATATAAGATGGTCACCAAGAAATCCAATAGGGAATTCAGGAGAAACTTCTTTACCCAGAGAGTGGTGAGAATGTGGAACTCGTTACCACAGGGAGTGGTTGAAGCGAATAGTATCGATGCATTTAAGGGGAGGCTCGACAAGCATCTGAGGGAGAAGGGAATAGAGGGTTACGCTGACAGAGTTAGATGGGGAAAGACGGGAGGAGGCTCGAGTGGAGCATAAACACCGCACGGACAGGTTGGGCCGAATGGCCTGTTTCTGTGCCGTATATCCTGTGTAATTTTATGTAATTGTTTGCACTGGTTGGTGAAGTGGTAACAAGGGGGCAAAGGCCAAGGTTTGTCACTAAGGGAACAAAGGTGTGGGGGAGGAGTTAGAGGAAGTGTTTTGTCACGGGGAGTTTACCACAAGGGGCTACTGAGGGAGAAACTATTTAATAAGGGATTGGGTAAGTATTTAAAAAAGTAAATGTATAAAAGGATATGGGGCAAGAGCAGGGGAATGGGCTTAGACAGCTCCAGTGGAAGAGCTGGCACTAGTACAGACATGATGGGCCGAATGGCCTCCATCTGTGTTGTAATTTCTCTGATTCTGCATTATTCTATATCTACTGTCATCCCCTTTCCCCATTACTCTTCAACATATTTAATATTGCACTAGCAGATCTCCCCTTGGTGTTGCTCAGGATAGGTCAGGGAATGATATTCCAGAGGCTCCCCTTGCTGAGCCCCCTTTGGAGATCCATGTACCATGAGCGCCCGCATCCTTCCACCTGCCCCCATGTCCCAGGATTCTCTGGGTACGCTGCCTGCTTTTAAGGGGATCACGTGCACTGATCCTGCCTCCCTTTTAAAATCAGGGCTACTGAGTGTGCCCGTGTGCCGCTGTACACCGGGTGTGTCCGTGTGCCGGTGTACACCGGGTGTGTCCGTGTGCCGGTGTACACCGGGTGTGTCCGTGTGCTGGTGTACACCGGGTGTGTCCGTGTGCCGGTGTACACTGGGTGTGTCTGTGTGCTGGTGTACACCGGGTGTGCCCGTGTGCCGGTGTACACTGGGTGTGTCTGTGTGTTGGTGTACACCGGGTGTGTCCGTGTGCCGGTGTACACCGGGTGTGTCCGTGTGCCGGTGTACACCGGGTGTGTCCGTGTGCCGGTGTACACCGGGTGTGCCTGTGTACCAGTGTACACCAGGTGTGTCCATGTGCAGGTGTACACTGAGACACAGCCGGTACGCTCTCTCCCACCCAATGGAGAATCGTGCCTGATGAGAATGTTTTGTATCAGAGGGCACCTGGATTCTGTAACTCTATCTGTGTAAGACGAGGATTCTTTTGTGTTATCTAAACTGCATTTAATAGACAGACCGAATTCTCCGTTCACCCCCAAGTGAGGATTCCGACTGCGGGCACAGGAGGGTTCACCGGAGGAAGCTCTCCTTCCGGGAAAGGAGCGACGCTGGTGAGTGTGCTGGCCACGGGCACTGTCCCTTATATAGTGATCACCGCCACCAGTGGCGGCCCAACTCTGTTATACACTGTGTATCACCCATTCCAAAACTGGAACCCCAAATGGACAGACGAGGAGGAGGCTGAGAAACGGCTGCCCAGTGAATCTGACACAGACATCAGGGCCTCCACCCTCACACTGCCATTAACACACTCACTTCAAACTCATTTTGTTCCCAAAGCATTGTGACATGTCTGGGTCTGTTGTAGACTAATTGATGGAGATTGATTGCCATGATTAGTCAACAACTGCAATATCGTTGTATCATGCGACGACAGGCTGGTTGGGGGTGAACTGGATGGTTGGGGGTGAACTGGATGGTTGGAGGTGAACTGGATGGTTGGGGGTGGACTGGATGGTTGGGGGTGGACTGGATGGTTGGGGGTGAACTGGATGGTTGGGGGTGAACTGGATGGTTGGGGGTGAATTGGATGGTTGGGGGTGAATTGGATGGTTGGGAGTGGACTGGATGGTTGGGGGTGAACTGGATGGTTGGGGTGAACTGGATGGTTGGGGGTGAATTGGATGGTTGGGGGTGGACTGGATGGTTGGGGGTGAACTGGATGGTTGGGGTGAACTGGATGGTTGGGGGTGAACTGGATGGTTGGGGTGAATTGGATGGTTGGGGGTGGATGGATGGTTTGGGGTGGATGGATGGTTGGGGGTGAACTGGATGGTTGGGGGTGGATTGGATGGTTGGGGGTGAACTGGATGGTTGGGGGTGAACTGGATGGTTGGGGGTGGACTGGATGGTTGGGGGTGGACTGGATGGTTGGGGGTGAACTGGATGGTTGGGGGTGAACTGGATGGTTGGGGGTGAACTGGATGGTTGGAGGTGAACTGGATGGTTGGGGGTGAATTGGATGGTTGGGGGTGAACTGGATGGTTGGGGGTGAATTGGATGGTTGCGGGTGAACTGGATGGTTGGGGGTGGACTGGATGGTTGGGGGTGAACTGGATGGTTGGGGGTGAACTGGATGGTTGGGGGTGAATTGGATGGTTGCGGGTGAACTGGATGGTTGGGGGTGAACTGGATGGTTGGGGGTGAATTGGATGGTTGGGGGTGAACTGGATGGTTGGGGGTGAATTGGATGGTTGGGGGTGAACTGGATGGTTGGGGGTGAACTGGATGGTTGGGGGTGAATTGGATGGTTGGCGGTGAACTGGATGGTTGGGGGTGAACTGGATGGTTGGCGGTGAACTGGATGGTTGGGGGTGAACTGGATGGTTGGGGTGAACTGGATGGTTGGGGGTGAATTGGATGGTTGGGGGTGAACTGGATGGTTGGGCGTGAACTGGATGGTTGGGGGTGAACTGGATGGTTGGGGGTGGATGGATGGTTGGGGGTGAACTGGATGGTTGGGGTGAACTGGATGGTTGGGGGTGAACTGGATGGTTGGGGTGAACTGGATGTTTGGGGGTGGACTGGATGGTTGGGGGTGAACTGGATGGTTGGGGGTGAACTGGATGGTTGGGGGTGGATGGATGGTTGGGGGTGAATTGGATGGTTGCGGGTGAACTGGATGGTTGGGGGTGAACTGGGTGGTTGGGGGTGAATTGGATGGTTGCGGGTGAACTGGATGGTTGGGGTGAACTGGATGGTTGGGGGTGAACTGGATGGTTGGGGGTGAATTGGATGGTTGGGGGTGAACTGGATGGTTGGAGTGAAATGGATGGTTGGGGGTGGACTGGATGGTTGGGGGTGAACTGGATGGTTGGGGGTGAACTGGATGGTTGGGGGTGGATGGATGGTTGGGGTGAATTGGATGGTTGCGGGTGAACTGGATGGTTGGGGGTGAACTGGATGGTTGGGGGTGAACTGGATGGTTGGGGGTGAACTGGATGGTTGGGGGTGAATTGGATGGTTGGGGGTGAACTGGATGGTTGGGGGTGAACTGGATGGTTGGGGGTGAATTGGATGGTTGGCGGTGAACTGGATGGTTGGGGGTGAACTGGATGGTTGGGGTGAACTGGATGGTTGGGGGTGAATTGGATGGTTGGGGTTGAATTGGATGGTTGGGGGTGAACTGGATGGTTGGGGTGAACTGAATGGTTGGGGGTGAACTGGATGGTTGGGGGTGAACTGGATGGTTGGGGGTGAACTGGATGGTTGGGGGTGAATTGGATGGTTGGGGGTGAACTGGATGGTTGGGGGTGGATTGGATGGTTGGGGGTGGACTGGATTGCTAGTCCTATGATCCCAACCCTGTGGGGAATTTAAGAGTGATGCACCAGTCCATGGCACAGCATGCTGGGAGTTCTCTAGCGCTCAGCGTTGCCATGACGATCTCAGCGGTGCTGCCATTTGAAGAGCAGGGTGTGAGCCTGATTCAAGGGTCAAGTCAACAGTCCCACACGTCACCTGCGAAAGATTCAAGGGCCCCACGGACAGACATGTGCGGCACCGGAAGACAATTTAAATTGAAAATCAACAAAAAATGGAAATATATAAATTTGTTATATTATTGTTTCTGGGACACAGGTGTCAATGGTAAGGCGGTATTAATTGCCCAACCCGAGTTACCCTGAGGTTATTATGTGTCAAACACATAGGGGGGATTTTAACATTTTGACATGCTGGGAGTGGGGGTGAGGGTCTGGTAGCACAGGGAAACCCGAAAGTCTGGGTTTCCCGCATGCTGAGGAGATTTATCTCCAAAGTCTGCATCTTTCATCACAGACGGGTTGCCCGGGGCAGCACGGTGGCATAGTGGTTAGCACTGTTGCCTCACAGCGCCAGGGACCCGGGTTCGAATCCGGACTCGGGTGACTGTCTGTGTGGAGTTTGCACATTCTCCCCGTGTTTGCGTGGGTTTACTCCGTGTGCTCCGGTTTCCTCCCACAGTCCAAAGATGTGCGGGTTAGGTTGATTGGCTATGATAAATTGACCCTTAGTGTTAGGGGGATTAAATATGTGGGGTTACGGGGATAGAGTGGGATATGTGTTGGTGCAGGCTCGATGGGCCAAATGGCCTCTATCTGCACTGTGGGGTTTCTGTGATTTCTGTGATAAATTCACAAGCTCTGGCTCGCGAGTCCAAGGCTGGGTTACCGTACCCACGGTTTTTAGAGGATTTTGTTTTTTTTAATCGCGAGTAAAAAGCTGAGACTCTCTGCCCAAGGATACATTGAGCTTTCCACCAAACTATGGCTACAGCTGCCCCCCCCCCCACCCCCGGTCCAGAGGTGAAGGTGCAGCCATTGAGAGCTGCAGCACACACCAGGGGCCCCCGGCTCGATCACTGGGCTCTCTGCATTTCAGCTGATTCGGTGCCCTGGGACTGGGGGCAGTAAACCAGCCAGGACTCCCACGACTGAACCCCCCCCCCCCCCCATCCAATCACCCTGCCTGGAAGGTGCATGTCGGGAGAGGTTGAACGAGGGTAGAGTTGGACTTGCATAGAATTTATAGCACAAAAGCAGGCCATTCGGCCCAACTGGCCTGTACCGATGTTCATGCTCCACTCGAGCCTCCTCCCACCCTACATCATCTCACCCTATCAACATATCCTTCTATTCTTTTCTCCCTCGTGTGTTTATCTCGCTTCCCCTTAAATGTATCGACACTATTCACCTCGACCACTCCCTGTGGTAGCGAGTTCCACATTCTCACCCTCTCTGAGTAAAGAAGTTTCTCCTGAATTCCCCATTGGATTTATTAGTGACTATCTTATATTTATGGCCCCTAGTTCTGGTCTCCCCCACAAGTGAAAACATCTTCTCTACGTCTACCCTATCGAACCCTTTCAGAATTTTAGAGGCCGCTGTCAGGTCACCCCTCAGCCTTCTCTTTTCTCGATTTTTCTAGACTTGTGACGATGCCCTCCATGGTCGAATATGCTTGCTGACACTCACTGTCTAGGCTCACACATGAAGAGCAGTCACTGGGGCGAGGTACCCAGAGGGTATCCAAGGCCCATGGAATCCTAACCCTGCAAAAGCCAGCACCTTCAGGGGACGTAGAGGAGGGTTTGGAGTGGGGGATTTTTTTTAAGAGTGTCGTGGTGTATATTCAGACTCCCTACTCGTCGTTGAGTGGGCAGGCTGAGGGGGTTGAGTGCGGTACTCATTAAAGCTTTGGATTTCAGATGCTTTGGATGAAGGAGATCAGGTCCCACTGACAAACCACCGCAACCACACAGCGAGGGACCACTGGGACTACAGCGGCATGACACCCCGCTCCCAGTCCAGTGAGGAGAATCTCAAAGCTTCGACCGCCAGCATTACTGAGTTGAAGAACAGATTCCCTGCAACAACTGTAAATTTAGTTACATCTGACACGGGCCACGTGGAGTGCAGAAGGAAAGGCAATGGATCCAATCCCTTCACAGGTACCAGAGTCCCCCTCCATTCCTTGTGGATTTGCCGGATTATTGAGGCGTCATGATAGTTGTCTTCTTCCGAACTGTATTCAGGAAGTTCCTTTGTCATGTCCTGTTCCCCTCCCCCACCCTTTCTGTTTGAACCCCTCCCCCTTCCCTGTCCCAGGCGCCATCTTGTTTCTGAATGAACAGCGGGAGGCCGTTCAAACCCTCGAGCCTGCTCCGCCATTCAGTTGGATCATGGCTGATCTGTGCCTCAACTCCATTTACCGGCCTTAGCTCCATATCCCAACAAATATCAATCGATCTCAAGTCTTGAAAGCTCCAATTGTCCGCCAGCCTCCACCACCTTTTGGGGGAGAGAGTTCCAGATTTCCACGACCTGCAACTTAAACCTGCACTGGTTTCTGAGCCAGACGTGTGACTTCCTGTCTCAGGAATAATCACTGAGAAACGTGATTGTATTTCGCTCCGGGTGAAAGTTTGCTGAAGCTAAAGGCCGTGGCTGCTGGAGAACATCCTGTCTACCACAGGAAGTGATCCCAATCAGCTGCGCGGGCACAGCTCTAAAAGGGCAGAGTGACTTCCTGTTGTGTCCAAGGAGTCACACGCAGTATCTCAGCAGTGCCACTGTGCTCAGACTGACACAGACAGTGTCCCTTGGGAAAGAGTCCTTCCAGCTTAGCCTCAGTGCCACTTCTAGCTGGGAAATGACCCATTGAGCAGCCAATAGAACACGTTGGTGGGCGACAGCGAATGGGTAGAGCGTTGGCTTCAGTGGAAGAGAAAATTTGGGCGGGGTTTAAAATGAGCTACCGATTCGCTATCTCCCGTTTTACGTGAATGCCCTCAGTGAATGCGCAGGAAGCGTGCCTGAAATGTGGTGTCGCTTCATTCACTGCCAGACTCTAGCAGAGCCGTGAGCAACAACAACAACCTGCATTTATATAGCACCTTTAACGTAGTAAAACGTCCCCAGGCGCTTCACAGGAGCGATTATCAGACAAAAGTTGACACCGGCCCACATAAGTGGATATCAGGACAGGTGACCAAAAGCTCAGTCAAACAGGTAGGTTTTAAGGAGCATCTTAAAGGAGGAGAGACGGAGAGGTTTAGGGAGGGAATTCCAGAGCTTGGGGCCCAGGCAGCTGAGGGCACGGCCGCCTATGGTGGAGCGATTAAAAGCGAAGATGCGCAAGAGGCCAGAATTGGAGGAGCGTAGATATCTCGGGGTTTGTAGAGCTGGAGGAGATTACAGAGATAGGGAGGGGCGAGGCCATGGAGGAATTTGAACACAAGGATGAGAATTTTAAAATCGAGACGAGAGTCAATGTAGGTCAGCAAGCACAGGGGTGATGGGTGAACAGGACTTGGTACGAGTTAGGATATGGGCAGCAGAGTTTTAGACGAGCTCGAGTTTAAGTAGGATGGAAGATGGGCGGCCGGCCAGGAGAGCATTGGAATGGTCAAGCCTAGAGGTAACAAAGATATGGGCGAGGTTTCAGGAACATAGAAACATAGAAGATAGGAGCAGGAGTCGGCCATTCGGCCCCTCGAGCCTGCTCCGCCATTCAATGAGATCGTGGCTGAACATCCAAATTCAGTACCCTGTCCCTGCCTTCTCCCCATATCCCTTGATCCCTTTAGCCTTAAGAAATATATCCAACTCCTTCTTGAATATATTTAATGTATTGGCCTCTACTGCCTTCTGTGGTAGAGAATTCCACAGATTCACCACTCTCTGGGTGAAGAAATTCCTCCTCATTTCTGTCCTAAAAGGCTTACCCCTTATCCTTAGACTGTGACCCCTGGTTCTGGACTCCCCGACCATCGGGAACATCCTTCCTGCATCGAGTCTGTCCAGTCCTGCCAGAATTTTATAAGTTTCAATGAGATCCCCTCTCATTCTTCTAAACTCCAGTGAGTATAAGCCCAATCGACCCAATCTCTCCTCATGCGTCATTCCTGCCATCCCAGGTATCAGCCTGGTGAATCTTCGCTGAACTCCTTCCATGGCAAGAATATCCTTCCTCAGATAAGGCGACCAAAACTGCACACAATACTCAAGGTGTGGTCTCACCAAGGCCCTGTACAACTGCAGCAAGATATTCTTGTTCCTGTACTCAAACCCTCTCGCTATGAAGGCCAACATACCATTTGCCTTCTTAACCGCCTGCTGCACCTGCATGCTTACCTTCAGCGACTGGTGCACAAGGACACCCAGGTCTCGTTGCACTTCCCCTTCTCCCAATCTATTGCCATTCAAATAATAATCTGCCTTCCTGTTTTTGCCACCAGTTTTCAGCAGCAGGTGAGCTGATCCGAGGTAGGGCAAAGTTGGGTGATGTTATGGAGGTGGATATATGTTGTTGGAAGCTCATCGCAGGGTCAAATACGACAACAAGGTTGCGAATGGTCTGGCTCCGCCTCAGACAGTTGCCAGGGAGAGAGATGGAGTCGGTGGCTGGGGAACCAAGTTTATGGCGGGGACCAAAGACAACAGCTTCGGTCTTCCCAATATTTAGTTGAGGAAATTTCTGCTCATTCCAGTACTGGAGGTCGGACAAGCAGTCTGACAATTTAGAGAAAGTGGATGCGTTGCGAGAGATGGTGATGAGGTAGAACTGGGTGTCATCAGCATACATGTGGAACCTGACCTTTTTTTTTGGATGGTGTTGCAGAATGGCAGCATGTAGATGAGAAATAGGAGGGGGCCAAGGATAGATCCTGGGGGGACCCAAGAGGTAACGGTGCAGGAACGGGAAGCGAAGCCAGTGCAGGTGATTCTCTGGCTATGACTGGATAGATAAGAATGGAACCAGACCAGGGAGTCCCACCCAGCTGGACGACGGAGCAGAGGCATTGGAGGAGAATGGTGTGGTCAGCTGTGTCAAAGGCTGCAGACAGGTCGCGAAGGATGAGGAGGGATATTTTACCACAGTCATAGTCACATAGAATGTTATTTGTGACTTTGATCAGAGCTGTTTCAGTACTGTGGCCGAGGTGGAAACCTGATTGGAGGGATTCAAACATGGAGTTGTGGGAAAGATGGGCACGGATTTGAGGTGACAACACAATCAAGGACTTTGGAGAGGAAAGGGAGGTTGGAGATGGGGCGGTAGTTTGCAAGGACGGAGGGGTCAAGGGTAGGTTTTTTGAGGTGAGGGTTGATAACAGCAGAATTGAAGTGGAGGGGGACAGTACCTGAGGAGAGGGAACTGTTAATAATATCAGCTAACATGGGGGTCAGGAAGAGAAGTTGGGTGGTCAGCAGTTTGGTGGGAATAGGATCGAGGGAGCAGGAGGTGGGTCTCATGGACAAGATGAGCTCGGAGATGGGAGAGAAACTAGAGAAAGATTTGAGTTCAGGGCTAGGGCAGGGGGAACCTTAGGGGATGTTTGGCCCGGTGGGCTAGGGGAAGGGAAGGAAGTGGCAGAGAAAAGAAAAAGAAAATAAAGAAAGACTTTCACGACCACCAGACGTCCCAATGAGGTAGTCACTGTTGTAATGTAGGAAACGCGGCAGCCAATTTGCACAAAGCCCCTCGAGCCTGTTAACATTAGGAACAGGAAGAGGACATTCAGCCCCTTTAGCCTGTTAATAATATTGGCCCAGAAATTCGGGTCTCCATGGGTGAGTACGCACGGGGTACTCACCCGTAGGCCCAATGGAAGTGCCGGTTTCCTTCATGCACTGCGCATGCGCGGGAAACCGGCACTTCCGTTCCCCTGAAAGAAGGGGTTCAGAGGTTGAACGCGTGCGCCGGAGAGGCTGCGCGTGCGCATCGAACTTACGTTTTTTTTCCAGGTTTTCCCGGGAGGGTAAGTCGCCAGAAGTTAGACATTTAAAAAGCAGGCGTAAGGCCTGCTTTTTACAAGGTAAGTGGTGAATTAATTAAAATTAAAACATTTTTTCCACAGGTTTATTATTTTTAAATACTTTAAAGCAAGGTAAGTTTATTTTTAGCCCCGTTAGAAAATAAAATTATTTTTTTCAAAAATTTTAATTATTGTTTAAATGTTCTGGACCAATGGACTTTTTACATGCAGTGAACATTTTATATGCAGATAGCACCCTCTGGTGGTAGTTATTGTGTTAGCAGTTTGTATGCTGGAAAGGTCATCTGATCTTTCTACCTTTCTTCCTGTGTGAGGTCATTTGACCTTTGTACCTTTCTTCCTGTGTAACACAGGAAGTAGAATTCCAGGAAGAACCTGGCGGTAATGGAGGATTCCATAAGGGTTTCACAATCCAATGTAATCTGATTTCATATGTTAGGCCAAGCGCAATATCTGTGAGTATCTTTGTTTCTTAGCATAATAGCAACGCTGTCAGAGTAGTATTTTGATAACACTATGTTTATAAAAGGTTAATATTTGATAGTTATAGAAGTTAGTCCAAATGTTAGTTAGTTATACAATTAGTCTATTCTACTGTTGTAAATATGTTTATATCTTATGTAATATCGAATGTATAGTACTCAGTTTATGTACAAAACATACTTTGTCTTTGTTTACAGTTTCACAAATTTGTTCAAGTAAAGCTTCAAAACAGCAAACGGCTTCACGAAGAATTATTTTTGAATAAGTGTTTAACTTGCTGGATAACTAGATAGGAGCACGTCTAGCGCGGCCAGTACATTCAAATAGTTATTTCATGTAATTTATAGTTTATTTTAAAATGTGATCTTTTAAAAAATTTATTTGAAGATTCAGTGATGTTTTGGGGCCCGTAGTATTTATAAGTTTTGACAGGATGGGCATTCCCCATGGCTCCCCATGGCCCACGTGATCCCAGGGGCCGCATCGAACTAACTGCACCCCTGGGACACGCAAGCACTGCGCGCCGGCAGCTGGGCCAGGCCCCGGATCGGAATTCCACAGGGGCCCACAGCTCAGCGGCTGGTGCGCTAGGTAAGTGCAGGTCGGGGGCTTACACCCGCGGGAAGCCCCCGACCCGAATTTCTGGGCCATTAGAAACATTAGGAGGAGAACATTCAGCCCCTCGCTGCTGTTCCACCATTCAATCAGATCATGGCTGATCTGCAGCTCAACCCCAGTTACCCGCCTTTGATACCGGATGAAATTCTGTCGATTTCAGAGCGTAGATTTTCTCTGGCGTTTGTTGAGCAGCTTGAACCTGTGCCTCTTTCTGTCATCAGGTACCTTCACAAGTATGTCAAACATGTTCAGCTTCTGGGGTGAGAGGAAGAGCAGCCAGCGCTCGGAGTCACACAGGCGTTCAATGTCAGCTCACGCTAACCTAGGGACAACATCCAGCATGGAGGACAGGGCCAGGCTCAAGGTGGAATCCAGGCTGGAGATGCTCCATGCACAGCTTAACAGGTGAGCGCAACACACCGGGCGTTTGGCCAGACTGTAACCAATACAGTCAACTCCAGCCTAAACCTCTTGTCCTCCCACCTCAAGATCAGAATCACACGCGTGTAGGGACTGTGGTGATAATTCCACGTTATGTTTGCACCGTACTGTGCGATCTGTACCGGTTCTTACACGAGTGATACCACACTTTCACTGCCTGCTCATATCCTTGTGAAGCTGGGGAAGACAAGACACCACACATGTGCTCAACCACACGTGCACAGACTCATACTCACACTCACACGCGTATTAACACTCATTCACGTGCTCACACTCATACTCACACACGTACTCACACTCATACCTGCACTCGCACTCGTACTCACACCCGCACCCACTCACTTACTCACATACATCCCCGTACTCACACTCGTATTCACACCCGCACTCAGTCACTTACTCACATACATCCCTGTACTCACACTCGTACTCACACCCGCACTCACTCACATACATCCCCGTACTCACACTCGTACTCACACCCGCACCCACTCACTTACTCACATACATCCCCGTACTCACACTCGTACTCACACCCGCACCCACTCACTTACTCACATACATCCCTGTACTCACACTCGTACTCACACCCGCACCCACTCACTTACTCACATACATCCCTGTACTCACACTCGTACTCACACCCGCACTCAGTCACTTACTCACATACATCCCCGTACTCACACTCGTACTCACACCCACTCACTTACTCACATACATCCCCGTACTCGCACACGTGCTAACTCTCGTGCTCATATATACTCTTACATTCAGGCTGAGGCACATATCTCACACCTGTGCTCACACATTTAAACACTTAAATACTCTCGCACCCCTGACACACATACTGTCACACTCATGCTCACATACTCTCGCGTGCGTGCTGACACTCCTGCTCACGCACAGACTCTCACGCTCTTTATCGTTTAATTAAGAAAAGGCGTACAGATCAGAAGGCCCAGCGTTGTGCTGAGGTAGCTGTCAGCAGCCAGGGAAGCAGTAGGACTACCATCGGCCTCAGTGCCCAGGCTGGGGAAGGGAACAACAGTCAGGGTTCCCGCTCCTGATTGCGCCCCAACGCCCCTGCTGCTAAGTGTATGCGGTTTGGGCAATGGATGAGGATAGGATCGAGCTCCACCTACACCCATCTATATTGAAATAGCCTGGCGGCCCTCACCAGCTGGTATATGAATACAGCGGGGTGGCGACTGTATACCCAGCAGCGGGTGAGTGAAACCGTAACCCCAGCAACGTGTTAATCGAACCGTAACCCTGGAAATGATCTAATGGAACCGTAACCCTAGCAATGAGTTCATAAAACCGTATCCCTAGCAACGAGTGAGTGAAATCATAACCCGAGCTACCAGACAATGCCTTTTCGAATGAAATTATAAGGAGACCCTGGGTTGCCCTTTCAAGAGGTGAATGGAGAAAACTAAAGGTCATGTAGTTTTAATAGGGAACATTCACTCATACTATGAATGCTGGGATAGTGACACTGCCATCACTTTCTTTGTTTGCTCTCAGTCTCCAGTCAGAGAAAGCAAAAGAAAAGGTCAAATCTGAGATGCACCTGGACAGCACAGGTGGGAGATGTCAATCCCGAGGGGAGTGGGGGGAGACCATGATCGTCCACATTTGATTTCACCCCGTGCAGGAGTGTGGATCTAGATGGGGAGTACGCCCGAGCCAGATTTAATTTTTAACCAGTGTCTCCATTAGAGCCCTGGCCTCCCGTCTGCTGAACATACTTTCCGCTCTTTGTCTTCACGTTCTGCAACTACATCAGAATTGAAATCACACAGGTTCCCAATGAGCCCATTACCAGCCCCCCAGGGGGTGGGGGGACAGTGGGCGGGGGGCAGGGGCAGTGGGCAATGGCAGTGGGCGGGGGCAGTGGGCAGAGGTGGGGGCAGTGGGCGGCGGGCGGGGGCAGTGGTGGGGGCAGTGGTAGGGCAGTGCAGTGGGCGGGGGGCAGGGACTGGGCTGGGGGCGGGGGGCGAGGGGGTGATGCAGTCGGCTGTAGCTCTCCTTTTATCCCTGGGACCCGTGTTGAAGTCCAGCCCAGACTGACTGGATGGATGGAAACTGCCCCCATCTGTTGACTGGAAGCGTCCCAGGTGGGATAACATGACAGCTGAGTCCTGGGCAGTGTGCGGCACTGGGGCTTCTTGGGCATGCCCGCTGACTGCCACCCTATGTGTCTTGGCCTCTCAGAAACTGGGCAATACCATCAGTGAAGCCAAAATTTTTTGAGGAATCAAATCTCCCTGTGCAGGCCACGAGCCTGGGAAACCCCAGCTAACCGCACATCTCCAACCCTCCCACAGGCTGGAGACCAGGATGACGGCCGATATCAACATCATCCTGCAGCTCCTGCAGAGACAGGCAGTGCCGGTGCCCGTGCCTCCCGCCTACAGCGCTCTCTCACCAGCATCCCACCCCGTCGACATGTACTCCCCACTATCAGCAGAATCCAACGTGTCGTCCTCTGCTCAACCGGCGTCTCCGCTCCGAGCTTCTCCTCGGGAGGTAAGTCTCATCTCCACTCCCCGTCATTGGGCAATGGTAACCACATGACCGTTAATGCCACATGGGTTGCAGCCACCAATCAGCTTGTACAACTTGATTGTAAAGCAGCCATGACAATTATCCCCATCCACAATTGGCCAATCGCTGGGGTCGCCAACTCTGATTGGATGTGTTCTGGGAGGTACCATCACCTGACTTCCCACCCCCAATGGCCCCGCCCCCAAGCTCCCACCATTAGTCACCTGACACGCCCATCACCACGGCGCCCGGCCTCCCCACGGCCAATTGCTCAACGAACACACTCTTCATTACCCAATAGGATGATTCTTGACTGTCAGTCAAACAGTCTTTTCTGATCTCTGATATTTTTATAACACTAAACAAAAGTGTACAAAGAAAGTGAGTCCCTGTCCCAGCCTCAACCATTACCCCAGGCCCTGTCGCAGCCATTACCCCCAGGCCCAGCCTCAACCATTACCCCAGGCCCTGCCT
This sequence comes from Somniosus microcephalus, assembly GCF_052327205.1. Taxonomy (NCBI): domain Eukaryota; kingdom Metazoa; phylum Chordata; class Chondrichthyes; order Squaliformes; family Somniosidae; genus Somniosus; species Somniosus microcephalus. The sequence goes on along the minus strand of NC_141010.1, from coordinate 58,438,567 downwards.
CAGCCATTATACCCAGGCCCTGCCTCAACCATTACCCCCAGGCCCTGTCGCAGCCATTACCCCCAGGCCCTGCCTCAACCATTACCCCCAGGCCCTGCCTCAACCATTACCCCCAGGCCCTGCCTCAACCATTACCCCCAGGCCCTGCCTCAACCATTACCCCCAGGCCCTGCCTCAACCATTATCCCCAGGCCCAGCCTCAGGCATTACCCCCAGGCCCTGTCCCAGCATCAAACATTAGCCCCGGGCCCTTTCTCAGCCATTAACCCAGGCCCATCCCAGCCTCAGCCATTACCCCCAGGCCCTGCCTCAGCCATTACCCCCAGGCCCTGCCTCAGCCATTACCCCCAAGCTCTGCTTCAACCATTACCCCCAGGCCCTGCCTCAGCCATTACCCCTGGCCTCAGCCATTACCCCCAGGCCCTGCCTCAGCCATTACCCCCAGGCCTTGCCTCAACCATTAACTCCAGGCTCTGCCTCAGCCATTACCACCAGCCCCTGCCTCAGCCATTACCCCCAGGCTCAGCCATTACCCCCAGGCCCTGCCTCAGCCTCAGCCATTACCCCCAGGCCCTGCCTGAGCCATTACCACCAGGCCGTGTCCCAAACTCAGCCATTACCCCCAGGCCAATCGCAGCCATTACCCCCAGGCCCAGCCTCAACCATTACCCCCAGGCCCAGCCTCAGCCATTATATAGAAACATAGAAGATAGGAGCAGGAGTAGGCCATTCGGCCCCTCGAGTCTGCTCCGCCATTCAATGCGATTATGGCTGATCATCCAAGGTCAGTACCCGGTACCTGCTTTCTCCCCATATCCCTTTAGCCTTAAGAAATATATCCAACTCCTTCTTGAATATATTTAATGAATTGGCCTCTACAGCCTTCTGTGGTAGAGAATTCCACAGGTTCACCTCTCTCTGGGTGAAGAAATTCCTCCTCATTTCTGTCCTAAAAGGCTTACCCCTTATCCTTAGACTGTGACCCCCTGGTTCTGGACTCCCCGGCCATCGGGAACATCCTCCCTGCATCTAGTCTGTCCAGTCCTGTCAGAATTTTATAAGTTTCAATGAGATCCCCTCTCATTCTTCTAAACTCCAGCGAGTATAAGCCTAATCGACCCAATCTCTCCTCATACGTCATTCCTGCCATCCCAGGTATCAGTCTGGTGAATCTTCGCTGAACTCCCTCCATGGCAAGAATATCCTTCCTCAGATAAGACGACCAAAACTGCACACAATACTCAAGGTGCGGTCTCACCAAGGCCCTGTACAACTGTAGCAAGACATCCTTGTTCCTGTACTCGAACCCTCTCGCTATGAAGGCCAACATACCATTTGCCTTCTTACCCGCCTGCTGCACCTGCATGCTTACCTTCAGCGACTGGTGCACAAGGACACCCAGGTCTCATTGCACTTCCCCTTCTCCCAATCTATTGCCATTCAGATAATAATCTGCCTTCCTGTTTTTGCCACCAAAGTGGATAACCTCACATTTATCCACGTTATATTGCATCTGCCATGTTTCTGCCCAATCACCCAACCTGTCCAAATCATCCTGTAGTTTCTTGGCATCCTCCTCACAGCACACACGTCCACCCAGCTTTGCGTCATCTGCAAATTTGCAGATATTACATCTAGTTCCCTTGTCTAGATCATTAATATATATTGTGAATAGCTGGGGTCCAAGGACCGATCCCTGCGGTACCCCACTAGTCACTGCCTGCCACTCTGAAAAAGACCCGTTTATTCCAACTCTTTGCTTCCTGTCTGCCAACCAGTTCTCTATCCAAGTCAATACCTTGCCCCCAATCCCATGTGCCTTAACTTTACATGCTAATCTCTTATACGGGACCTTATCGAAAGCCTTCTGAAAGTCCAAATACACCACATCCACTGGTTCTCCCTTATCTATTCTACCAGTTACAGCCTCAAAAAATTCCAGTAGATTACCCCTAGGCCCAGCCTCAACCATTACCCCCAGGCACTGCCTCAGCCAATACCCCCAGGCCCTGTCCCAGCCTCAGCCATTAACCCCAGGCCTTGCCTCAAACATTAACCCCAGGCCCTGTCCCAACCTCAGCCTTTACACCAGGCCCTGTCCCAGCCTCAACCATTACCCCCAGGCCCTGCCTCAGCCTTTACCCCAGGTGTTGCCTCAGCCATTACTCCTAGTCCCTGCCTCAACCATTACCCCCAGGCCCTGCCTCAGCCATTACGCCCAGGCTCAGCCATTACCACCAGCCCCTGCCTCAACCATTACCCCCAGCCCCTTCCTCAACCACTACCCCCAGGCCCTGCCTCATCCACTACCCCCAGGCCCTGTCTCAACCATTACCCCCAGGCCCTGTCTCAACCACTACCCCCAGGCCCTGTCTCAACCACTACCCCCAGGCCTTGTCTCAACCACTACCCCCAGGCCCTGCCTCAACCGCTACCCCCAGGCCCTGCCTCATCCACTACCCCCAGGCCCTGTCTCAACCATTACCCCCAGGCCCCTGTCCCTGCCTTGCGGAGTCTCATGTGATCAGGGGGTCTCGTATTGATTGGGGAATTCACCCCCACGGAACCCTCCCCAGCAAGACTAGAAAAGTGTATTAGTGTCGCCCTCAGGTCTGCATTGAGGCCATTGAACAGGTTTAGCACAAATCTCATAGAATTCTGTTTCTTTCCCCAGAGTCCGTGTTATACAAAGTTGGAGAAAGTCCAGGTGAAATCCCAGGAAGCCTTGTCTAGCGGAGCCCAGCTGACGGTGGCGCCGGATCCAACAGTCACCCTCCACCCTCCCCTGGGGACACAGCTTCAGAGATCGGCTCCCTCGCCCGCTTGCTTCAGCCCGTCTCACTTTCCCTCGCTCCCAGAACATTTGGGAAGTTCTGGCACACATACAGACATTAAGAGGCATGTGTCAGACCCAGTCCTCCCGGGCAGTTAGGGGCTCGCCGTGAGTTAGCAGGAACTTTACTTCGCTCTGTCCTCCGTTTTCTAACCGCACGGCCAAGAACAGGGGTCCCGCGCTGCTCTGCCGCGGATGGGAGATCGGGCGCGATTGTGTTACTAAACTTGCTGCAGGCCCTCAAACAAATTGGGCTGTGTAGGAATTAGACAAAACGAAGAGGACTTCGAGCAAACCTGAGCGACTTATTTTTATTTCCACCACTTTATTTTTAAAGTATTTATCATCCTCCACAGGAAAGGAAAACAGCAGCCATTCTGTGAACACGCTCCAAATATTTCAAAAACATCGTCCACATCTGCAGCAAAGGTCTGATTACAGATGGGCAATGAATTTCAATGGATTCATTGTTGGACACTAATGCAGCAATTGAAGGTGGTACATTGGGACAGTGTAGAGGGAGCTTTACTCAGTATCTAACCTGTGCTGTACCTGCCCTGTGAATGTTTGATGGGACAGTGTAGAGGGAGCTTTACTCTGTATCTAACCCCTTCTGTACCTGCCCTGGGAGTGTTTGATGGGACAGTGTAGAGGGAGCTTTACTCTGTATCTAACCTGTGCTGTACCTGCCCTGTGAGTGTTTGATGGGACAGTGTAGAGGGAGCTTTACTCTGTATCTAACCTGTGCTGTACCTGCCCTGTGAGTGTTTGATGGGACAGTGTAGAGGGAGCTTTACTCTGTATCTAACCTGTGCTGTACCTGCCCTGTGAGTGTTTGATGGGACAGTGTAGAGGGAGCTTTACTCTGTATCTAACCTGTGCTGTACCTGCCCTGTGAGTGTTTGATGGGACAGTGTAAAGGGAGCTTTACTCTGTATCTAACCTGTGCTGTACCTGCCCTGGGAGTGTTTGATGGGACAGTGTAGAGGGAGCTTTACTATCTAACCTGTGCTGTACCTGCCCTGGGAGTGTTTGATGGGGACAGTGTAGAGGGAGCTTTACTCTGTATCTAACCAGTGTTGTACCTGCCCTGGGAGTGTTTGATGGGACAGTGCAGAGGGAGCTTTACTCTGTATCTAACCCGGGCTGTACCTGCCCCGGGAGTGTTTGATGGGGACAGTGTAGAGGGAGCTTTACTCTGTATCTAACCCGTGCTGTACCTGCCCCGGGAGTGTTTGATGGGACAGTGTAGAGGGAGCTTTACTCTGTATCTAACCCGTGCTGTACCTGCCCCAGGAGTGTTTGATGGGACAGTGTAGAGGGAGCTTTACTCTGTATCTAACCAGTGTTGTACCTGCCCTGGGAGTGTTTGATGGGACAGTGTAAAGGGAGCTTGCCTCTCCATCTGTGCTGTGGTAAGTGTAATTTTAGCTTTCAGTGATGGTGTAAAATGGGCTGTAGCGGATTGACCGACGGTTGTACACCCTGCCTGAGTTTCCTTTCCATTAAAGACTCGACTATCGTCTAATCAGAGGTGAATCTGCTACAGTCTGTTTTAAACCATCAACAAAAGTTAAACTTAGCCCAGAGTGCTAACAATGTAGAACTCCTTCACAGCATTCACGTTCCAAATCCTCCCTCAACCTTACACTCCATAAACACTTCCAACCCAAAGGAGCCATGATGTGGAGATGCCGGTGTTGGATTGGGGCGGACAAATGTGGGAAGTCACACACCAGGCTATAATCCAACAGCTTTATTTGAAATCACAAGCTTTCGGAGCGCTGCTCCACCTGACGAAGGAGCAGCGCTCCGAAAGCTTGTGATTTGAAATAAAGCTGTTGGACTATAGCCTGGTGTGTGTCTTCCCACATTTAACCCAAAGGAGGGCAGAATAGTCATTCACACTTGAGTTTTCCCATTTCTCTTCTCCAGCGGTTTCGGAGGACTGATATCGCATCCCAGCACAACGCAGCAGTGTCTGGTGAGAAGTGGACAACGTGCACGCCCTGCACTGTCCAACTCTTCCCTCACTGCCAGAACCCTCACCCGCACCCAATCCCTGCAGGTTTCAGATTGACTGCTGCTGCCCTCAACCCCATGAGTTGGTGGCTCCGTTGGGACTTCCTGTTTGCTGAAGGATGAGTGACATCTGATTTTGCAGAGGAAAATGGGGGCAATGTTCCGATTGGTCAAGCAATATTGCTCATGGAAACAGATTTGCATTGGGAGTATACAATAAACAGTAATCTGATTGGCTGAGCAATGTTGTCATTATTGGCGCATAATCCAACCCGCAAGTGCAACTGGCTTTAGTGGGTAAATTCAGTGCAGAACTGCGAGACTGTTGGAGGTGTCGTATTTCGGATGAGATGTTAACCCACCTGCCCTCCCAGGTGAACGAAAAATCCCACGGCACTATTCGCGTTCACCCCCATCTCTAGACCAATATCTGTCCCTCACCCAACACCACAACCACATTATCTGGTCATTAATCTCATTGCTGTTTGCAAATTGGCTGCTGCATTGCCAAACTTTCTAAGTGACTACACTTCAAAAAGTACTTCATTGGTGTAAAGCACAGTGGGAGGGTCTTGCCTACATGTGCATCATTTAAACGAGCAGAGCAAGAGTGTGAATTGTACCAACTGTTTACAAATGCAGGTGGGGATGTCATGCAGAGCTGGGCCCCACGCTCAGATTTAAACTATGCTGGATTGGCAAAGTCCAGCAGCATGAAAGTTCTTTTCGATTTCTTGCTGGGCAGTGTAGAGGGATCTACCCAAGCTGGCGTACTCAATGCACGCACCAAGCTCCTGAAATGGAGTGTTTTTCAGCTCCAACATCCTTCACTAGAGTAAAGGATAAATCTGTACCCGGCTGTGGTTAGAGCACTGTGTACAACTTTGGGTGTCCCATTATAGGAAGAACAACGTCATCTCGAGCGTCCAGTGCAGATTCACCAGGATGATGGCACAAAGTTTATAAAATAACCTTGAGTGGTAATGCACCAGGAGAATGTGTCTCATTTTCCAATACTGACAGCAGAGTCACAAATGGAACAAAAACACAACAGGCGAGACAAAGGAGAACTGGCGGAAGAATGCGACAACACTGACACGCTTCAGTAATTTTATTAAGAAAAAGTTAACATCTTATATATTCCATTGTAAACAAAAACATTCTACAGTTCTAAGAAAGCACTCAGCTATGCATTCATTAATGAACAGAAACTGGACAAAAATCGCACAATATAAATACTAAAAGTGCCATTTACAGGGTAAATAGGCATTCGGAAATTTGAAGACTTTTTTAAATTAAAGACAAATTGTTTCTTCAATGTAGGATGGCTGCTCCTTCCACCAGTAAACGCAGTGGCCTTGAAATTACAGCTCGGGGCTCCAGCCGACAGTGCTCGGACAAAACGCCTCAACTCCTCGTAAAAAAACTATTCCATTCGAACATGTCCAGCTCGCATAATTCCAAGGGCGCATTGTTTTTTTTTTTTAAACAGATCAAAACGTGAGGAATTTTAAAAAAAACACACACAAAGATCCCTGCTTCAGTCTGATGTACAGCATCTGAACTAACTACTGAAATACACATGGCAGCTACACTCAACCAGCTGCCAAGCAACAGGTTTAATAAAATGGAGGGGCTCACTTAGTTACATTTACACCAAACCTTCAGAAGGATGAATGTGTGGACTGGAGCAATTTAAAAAAAAAAAGACAATGTGCAGGTTGGGATTTTATACTAACAGTGTCAGGAGGAAAGGGTTTAGTTAACCTGCGGTGTGGAGCTGGACAGCCCGGTGTTGGGGTTGAAGTTGGCTGCCTGGTTACTGGACTGTGGAAGGCCTGGCTCTCGACTGCCGAGGTTACGAATAAAATGCTGCGACTGCACAAGTAGCCCACCGCGTGTCCGAGAAAGGAAGCTGCCCTGTGTACAGGAACCAGACAGGTGCACAATCCCTTTTGAAAATATATGACCCCCACTCCCTCCCCCAATACACCTGGATTTGGACAGGGCAAAAAAATAAATGGTGACAGCCTCTAATAGCTGAAGGACCCCCCTCCCACCCTGGGAATTGTGCTTTGCCCCTCACAAGCAGCATGCACTAATACTTTATACACCTCACTGGAACACACACCTAGAAATACTGTCAATGCGAAAAAAAAACTCAGGTTGTGCTACACAATCAACAAGTCTGGAATCTAATGGCACAGAGAACAGAAGATAAGTGGGCGATAGCTAAAACATCACCTTTCAAATGCAGAACTCATAAGCAGATTACTAAAGTACAGAAGATATCGGCATCAGTCACTGAAACATCAGCCTTGACCAGACTGCCCAAATACACTAACCATCACACATCAAAATAAAAGGTGGGGCCGGTCAGAGTGAAACCAGTATGTTCAATGATGGGCTTTGACAGCGAGTGCCTGGACTAAGCACACGGTCACTTTACAGAGAGCCATCTCGGGCAGTCACTCTCCGGACCCAGCTGCATCTGCTGGTTGGGGGGGGGGGGGGGGGGGAGGTGTCTGCTGGTCAGTTCAAGCCTTGGGATGACCTCCTTCCTCACCCCAGCACCCCACTGTTCCCGCACTGCCCCATGTCAGGACAGCGCCACAGGGAGCAACACCCTTCCAGTGCCTGGCCCAAGTGGCCGTTCTTCACCCGCGAGCCCAGACGGTGAGCACCGGCAAGCTATTCAACTGTGGAGGAGGCAGCAGAGCCCAATCCCGTCCCTGCCAGACATCCACACACACTGTTTCTGACGGGTCACAGGATGGTGGACATGAGCAGGGCCCCGCTTCCAAACTGCAGCATTCACACCTCCACCCTGGGATCGGCTAACGGAGGCGCAGGGCTCGGCACCTTCTTATTCTTTGTAGCTCAGTACCACACACCAGGTGCCCTACAGAGCTCTACATTTCTTTAAACAGGAAATGCGGTGAATTAAAACTAAACATTTAGACATCTAAAATGATTAAATGAATGACTTTTTCCCTAGTTTACTCAAATATCTAAACAGCGCGTCAGCACGTGAGAAGCAATCAAAATAAAGAATTGGTCAGAACGGCCAAGTTTGATGCCAGGAGCCGGCAAGAAAGAGTTAAATCAGATCGACACACTCCCGCTCCCCTTAATCTGGTGGGTAAAGGAAGCCCCCGGTGAAGGGCCGAGACGTACATGTGCAGTTCGTGCAATCCACTGATCGAAGTCAGGGGCCAGGCAGCAGGGCAAGTGCTCCAATGGGGTCCAGTGCCCGAGGAGGTGGCGGGGGGCATTGGCTCGATTTTCTATCGACAGCGCCTGCATGAGATGAGCCTCAGCTGTTATGCCTCCTGTGGCCAAACAGCCTGCTGACACTTCCCACCTGGACTCAGATGACGAGTACTTGGGTGAGACACCAGAGGGCGGTTCGTGCTCGAGTAACTAGACCCAGCACAAAAAATCATCAGATTGCACCGACAGACGCTCCAAGTGAGAATATAACTGACTGAATTTATACTGCCATTTACCTACATGAGACACCTTCCCTCCAGGTGTTGGCTGCGGTCGAATGAGAATTTCTGCTGTGCACCTGGAGAGAGACACCCATCAAAAGCAGCACTTTCACTACAATGAATGTATACGAACAGCCTAGAGGAGAAATCACACTTAATCCAATACATTCCTTGTCTGACACTCCTGACTGATGCCCAGCACCAGTGACAGGCCTGCACCCTGGAGTTAAGAGTTGCAAATACCCACACTCTCCAGATACAGCCCAGTCTGGAGGGACAGACTCTAATTGTACAGAAACCGTCAGCCGCCCACCACTGGCATTTACCGAATCCTGAATAAACTACACTTACAGCGCCACTGCCTGAAACTACGATGGAGTATTAGCGTGTTGCGCCTGACACACACATACAGAATCAGGAACGGAATATAAACCACAGGGGCCGCAGACACACCACATGTCCACCCTTCCAGCTACAGGGGACACGCGGCGGGGTACTTTAGCAGCATCCAAAACACATGCTGCACAAATTAACAATTTAACACACACAGGAACAGGGCGAAAGCTTAGACCCTGAATCAGCGCTGCACAAACACATGTATCGAGGTGGCGAGTGAGCAATTATCCAGCAATGTAGGAAATAGCTTACACTAAATAAACCCTGTGAATCAAACCAACATGTCCAACAGCAATGGGTCAGTTATAAAATACTGTACAGGGGCTCAGCGATGCTGCTGTTTAAACAGGCTTCTCAGGGTTACAATAACCACCCTTCAGTGATTCTCAAAGGAGCATTACAGAAGGCTTAAAATGAGCCAAGCCATTCAGATAGGAACACAGTCAACTTTCCACATGCAGGGCTCAAACAAGAAGAATTCGAGTTCAAACAAGAAGCTGATTTTGTAGGACATTATTTGAATGACCGGGTTTCCTTGCAAGAATTCTCCAGCTCAGTGTGAAAACTTAGCACAAACTCCACACGAGACCCACATGCCACTGGACACCATGTAGCAATGGTAACACTAGCTGAGGGCAACTGGTCGGGCTCCCCTGCCAGAGGTCAGCGCAACAGCAACTGAACCTGGGAGCATCCTAGTTTTGTCTAGCTCAGTACCCAATGAGCCAGCAGGGGAGACCCACCCTCCGCAGGGAAGGAACCATCGTTATAAATTTGATGGGAAACTTGGGAGAGGAAAGGGAGGGGGAGGAGCCCTGCTATACAAAGCACTGTGGCCCCACAATGTTAGAAGCTAGACCAGTAAACCCCGGCTACATCGGAACTGCCACCATCCCAGAATATCAGTGTTGTCACCGGCTTATTTAAAATATTGGTACCAATATACTAACAAAAATATACAAACTAGCACACTTGAATGCTGTGCAATACTCTCAATGAATCACCTCCAATCCTTCCGCCACCAGTGACAGAGCTGTAACCATCAGTACTTCACCCCGTGTCACACATCTCCAGACATGCATGAAGTTTACAAAGCCAGAATCTATACTTATGCCCCTGAGTGTTATTCACAGTTCAAGTCAATATATTATGAACATTTGAGATTGCCACCATTGCACTGTACTGATGGCCCAGTGCTGACACTGATTGTAGTGAAGTTATCAGCTGCACCTGAACTAATGCGCGTTATTCTATAGTGCTAAACAGGGTGTGAACTGCTTCACTACTAGAGACACAATGAAATGTAGTCACTGGTTCAGGAAAATGCCGAATGGGTGTAGGGGGTGCCAAGTGGCATCTGAATGGGAGTGTCAGGTGATCGAGTTAGATATAAACAGAATAGTGGAGGTATACAGTCCAATCTAGAGACACACAGACACAACTTTCCCAAGTATGAGTTATGGTTCCATGGGTACAAGGCCCTCCTCCCACCCAATATCTAGCCCAAGTGCCAATTCTTAATGTGAACCCAGGCGGTAAGCTGCGAGCCGAGTCAACTACGATGGTTTGATCCTCCAATAGGGGTCATGGCTCAGCTGTAATCTAGTACTACACCCTGGCCGAGCCCCCTTCCCCAGCCCAGGGGTGCTCCAGCCAATCGCAGTATCCAACGGAGGTCAGTGAACTCAGCACAGACCAGGGATCTCACCTGACACCACCTGATCTCTTTCAGTAGTGATGTTTCCCACTTGGGCCACTAATGGGACTTGGATTTTATTTTTTTCTTTTAAAAAAACATTTTCAAAGCAGTCAGCTTTTTGTCACTAGCGAGCACCACAAGCAGAAGGTATAGTTTAGGAGTTTATGTTGTATGCTGCAGGGCTGATGTAAAAAGACATATTTGCAAGGCAGAATCAGACAGGTAAAGGGGCGACACTATATTTACAATGGAAAGACTCATCACTAGGGATATGATAATCTGAGCACTTGCAATGGCTGAAACAGAGGATAAAGACCTCAAGGAGTGTGGTAGTGCATCACGCAGGGTGGGCACCTTCTGCCCAAACCAGGCAATTAAAAAGGGTGACATGAATGAAACAGACCCACTTGCATACACACACAAAACCAAACCTTTATAAAATCCATTATATCCCCCAGGTTTTCACTTCTCACAGTTGGCAGTCACCCACGCTCAGAACATGGAGTGTCCGGGTCAATACTGGACAGAGTGAGGGACAGACCATCAGGTCAGTGAGGGCAAATATACCCAACAAATACTGGGCCAAGTTGCCTGGGGATATTTCAGCACATGCTGGGGGCTAGGAGCTGGCGTTATGCCCATCACCACAGGAACTGTATTATTCACTCCCAGGGCATACCAAGGGGCCTGGCCTTTAATAAGTTAACCAGTGTTCTTTCAGCAGGAATGGATTTGCACTGCAGAGCTTTCACCATTAGGTGGCAACGGATCCATTCGGTTTGGTCACTTGTTAACGTAATGCGAGAATTCCATCCCACTGATTGAACACAGGGTCAGGTTTCCCGTTCAATCAGAATTCAGTCGCCCTTCCCTGCACAGGTTTGACTGGGCAATCTGCAGCAGTATAAAGATAGCCACAATTTTACTGCAGTCAGGATTCAGGCACTGAAAATTAAAACAAGCCTGCAATGAAAATGCACTAATCATTGGTTTTGCTCAGCTCATGCAGACTACAGCACACAGTTTGTTAGAAATTAATGTACAGCCCAGAATGCAGGGTAGGCTGCGGCTCGGGTGCCTAAAGTTTAGTATAGATTTAACAGTTAGCCCACGAGCTGTTAAAATACCTGGTGCTTCACACCTAACACACTCACCGCACGATTTGCCAACATGGCCTCCCTGAACACCCACTGGCTGCAAACTCAACTGAATGCAGTAACTAGTAACGAGGCACTGGGACAGGGCTAGAGTCTGGCAAATAGTTATAAAAATGAGAAAACTACCAGGTGGTGGAAGCACGCCAACAGTATCAGGGGTGGGGGATTCCAAGTCAGTTAGGAGGGGGAGGGCACCGCCGTTGGCTGCAGAAAGGTTCAATGACAGAACTGGAAAATTAACACCAGGTTGCTGCAGCAGAAACCCTCACCCATTAAATATCAGCGTCGTCTCTGGAAGGTATTTATAGTACAGTATTACACAAAAGAAACACACATTTAAACCAACACATTTCAATGTGCAAAACACTTTGCAATATTTCAATTTATCAATTTAACTTGCTCCCCTCAACAGTGACAGACCTATACCCAATACTGTACCCCAAGTGCTATAGTGGCAGCCCTGTACCCACCTGTACTGTACCCCAGTGTTAGTGACGACCTGTATCCACTAGTACTGTACCCCAGTGCTATTCAGTGTCAGACCTGTACCCACCAGCACTGAACCCCAGGCAGTTTAAATCCTGGCGTCCCCAATCCCACCCAGAGCAAGACTGATGTGCACCCACTGCAAGAACCCAACCTCAATTCCAACCAGCTTCAGGTCTGATTCAAGTGCCCTGAATTAGAAGCTGGTGGCTCATTCCCCATGGTGTCGCAGACTCATCCAAGGCTGCACCCACTCCTGCCACGATGCACACTGAACACGCAATGCCACCTCCCACTAAAAATCCTATATTCGCCAATTATTTCCCCTGAATTAGTGCACTATTAAATATACAAGGAGGTGGGGTGGTGGGAGTCACCGGCTGGGAATGTCAGGTACTCCCCTAGTCTTACCTTCCACTTTATCATCTAAAGCAGTTTAAAAAAGAACTCGAATACACACACACACACAATACCATCTTTGACAGAGGGAAAAACAACAAGCCTGGATTACAGAGCACGGGGCGGGGGGGCTGGACAATTAAAGCACACAATCATAGCCCAACACAGCCACTTGAGCCTTGTTGCAGCCATGCAGGACTTTATTTTATTGCTATTCAATTGTACTTCGTCACAGTGCGTCTTTTCTGCCTATTCCCTTAATCAAAATTATTCAGTGTTTGTCAAACACTACTCAATGGGGGGGGGGGGGGTGGAGGCAGGATGGGACCCGGGGGTGAGGTTAAAGAGAATTGCAGACTGAATGCGGTGACAAAGCATAAATGAGTTCCTGTTGCCTCACAAGATACCACTTCCTGAAGGAATGGCTTTTGCCAATTGACCGCCTTACCCGAGGGCATACCATCGATACAAAGGGAACTGGACTCACTCCCGCACCCCCAACAGACAATGTAAAACGCTGCGCGTGTGGGAGGGGAAAGGGGGAGCGCGGCTCTCGCGGGTCGTGAGCCTCCACTTCAGCACAACTCAGTTTGTGTGGCACCACCAGTATAAAACTGCACTCAACAATCCGGTTATACTGGAATCACATGCTCCAAATTCACCCGGTTTATACCACAGGCCGGATTGGAAGACGACAGTCAACAGATCCCAGAGATTTGCACGTGGGCAGTCTCTCCGAGGTCCATTCATGACTTTACTATCTTGTCGGCGGGGTGTTGGGGGGGTCTGGGAAGGCCAGTGATATGGAAACTGCAATTCCCAATTAGGGTGGCCAGGCTGAGGACATTTGCCAGTCTGCAGCCAAAGTAAAATGGTAGCCCCAATGGTGAGCGGTGCCAGCGGCAGCCATTACACGGTGCCCACTCTACTGCCCCATTGCTTTACAATGTGGTGCTGCCCGCTTCCAGGGGCTGGAGCAACATCTCGTTGTACATTACACGAGGCAGAGCTGCCACATAAACTGGGCATCGGGGGCCTGACCGGGAGAAACACAAAACAACTGAACAAAGAATAATCATGTTCTGCAGGTTTGTCATTCCGTTTCACGAGCCAGGCCCTTGCTCGCGGAGTGGTGCTCTGGTGTTAAGGCTGTCTGCGCATATTCACACCGCTCATGAAGGCAGATGAATGGGGATGGTGTTGCTGATGCTGGGGAGGAGTCAGGGTTACACACCAGGGCTGACCCCAGCACATTCTCAAAGGCACTGATCATTGCTTACTGCGTCACTCAGCATTCTCCTCACTCCAGAGATCCTTCGCTCCAGACGGTAAACTTCACCGTGAACTGATTTCACAGCTGCAAGTTGCCAAAGTATTCCCCTGTATTAATTTCTGAAAAGATACATCCTTACCTTGCAATCAAAAGAAAAGGAATTGTCACACGCCTAGCATGGAGGATAGCTCACAGTTGCAGGGTAACATGGTCCCTTACTGGCGTACACTAAATCACCCGACGACAGCGGATCAGGGAACGACAGGACTGTTCTGAAACTAGAGTTATCCCAGGCTGTGTTAGCCCAATCATAAAAATACGGTCAGGTATTATTTACAGTGACATTTTAAAAAGGGTTGCTGCTGTAGGACATTACCAGAGATGGGGTCAGCTGATTGAATTAAAGCTTCATCCTTTCCTAACTGGTTTAAGCATTTTTTTTTAGATCAGGAGATAGATCAGGAATCCAAACAAAAGTTTAATTTGGACCCAGAAAGGGCCAATTGCACTCTGTATACAATAACACAACACTGAGAATCTGCACAAACATCCTTAACTTTAACTCATTCACACCGCGCACACACACACACACAACAGCCCCCATCTCCCTCCCTCGGCTAGTGTGGGTCAACAGGACTACACCCGCAAGATCTCAAGACAGTTATTATAACAAATGGCTATCCAGTCGGGCTGGGTCGATGCCCACTGGACATTGTTGATTTCTCCTTCCGCTGTGTAGGCCAGGATGGGGTCTTCGATGGCGCGTGGCATCTGCTGGATGTCCCAAATAAGTGCCTGGTGGTCATCCGCTTTAAACAAAAAGCACAGTTGGTTTAGGCCAAAAAGAGTACAAGACATCAGCCCTCATCGTGGTTGACAGACTGTGCTGAGAGCAAGACATTCCTTCCATTGAAAGTGCTTATGGACGGCCATCGGGAGAGTGAATCGAGCCTGTGGCTCCCCTGCTCTGTGTGGCTCAGCTCGACATGGGGTGGCACAAAAGGAACACAAGGGGGGGGGTCAATGTGCTGTATTCCTTTTTTTTTATTTTTTATAAAGTGTTAACAGTGAGTGCGCTCAAATCATCTGGTAGTCCATAATTTGTGTCCTTCCGGAATGTTCCTGGGCTTTAGCCAAGGGCATGAGGAGGTACCGAGCAAAGCCTAGGCAAAAAGCTGCCGGGAGAAACCATTGCTGGAGGCCACGTCAGCCCGGAGCACCGCGAGGAGGGGCTCCGAGATGCCGCGGGACTGCTAAGAAGCGAGAGCCTCCCAGTCAGTGAATAGTGCCGGCTTTTTCGAAGATGATAAAACTTTAAAAAGCAATAGAAGAGCAGAGAAACTTAGGAGTTCAGATACACTAGTTGATAAAATTGAAAAAACAGAATTGTAGGTTTTATAAATAGGGATATGGAGTATAAAAGTAAAGAGGCTTTACCAATACCTACACAGATCATTGGATGTTTTGGCACACTACTTTAGGACGAATGTTAAAGCCACAGAGAGGGTACAAGAGGATTAATTAGGATATTTCCAGCGATGAGATATTTTGGTGTTAAGAATCAGAATAGCACAGCACAGAAGGAGGCCATTCGGCCCATCGAGTCTGCGCCGGCTCTTTCGAAGAGCAATCCAGTTAGTCCCACGCCCCCGCTCTTTCCCCATATCCCTGCAATTTTTCTGCTTCACGCATTTATCCAATTCCCTTTTGAAGGCTACTATTGAATCTGTGTCCACCACCCTATCAGGCAGCGCATTGCAAATCCTAACCAGTCATTGCGTAAAGTTTTCCTCATGTCGCCTCTGGTTCTTTTGCCAATCACCTTAAATCTGTGCCCTCTGGTTATCGACCCTTCAGCCATTAGAAACATTTTCTCTTTATTTACTAGACTAGAGAAATTGTAACACTGGAACAAAGATGGTTAAAGGGAGATCTGATTGACGTCTTCAAAATAATTAGGGGTTTTGAGGAGTTAAATAGGGATAATCTCTTTCCACGTCCAAGGTGAGTCATTTAAGTTGATCAGCAAAAGAACAAAGGTAGGATAAGTAAGGGGTTGTCAGGACATGGAACACCCCAACAAACAGTGGTGGAAACAGAATCCACAATGGATCTTTAAAGGGAAGTGGATAACTAACTGGGAAAACAATGCGCTGTAAAAATTCTATGAAACTACAAAATGAATTTGGGGAGTTTCAAGCTCAGTCCTAGTTGACACAAAACAGTTCTGCACTAAACTGGTAACCTCACTCAGAGTCACAGGGCTAGTGTGATAAATGGGAAATGCCACACACGGGGCAGTGTGAGGTGCCCTTCGGAGGTTTGGACACTGCTGCAGAATGGAGGGAGCTTTACTCTGCATTTAGCCAGTGTTGTACCTAACCTGCTTGATGCTGGAATGGAAACGCTTCTGTTCCCAGCGCTGACCTTGATCAACACAAAATCCTCACAAAGTAATTTCCAAAAAACCCTAGAGTTTTGAACATTCAAAACACTTCATTTGCAGCTACTGGGAGTCACAGGGCTATATTTACTCCACATGGGGTGACTGGGTAATCCCCTCAGCACCATACCACCTGATCTTTGTCTCTGGG
Organism: Somniosus microcephalus; assembly: GCF_052327205.1. Lineage (NCBI taxonomy): Eukaryota > Metazoa > Chordata > Chondrichthyes > Squaliformes > Somniosidae > Somniosus > Somniosus microcephalus. The sequence goes on along the minus strand of NC_141010.1, from coordinate 58,422,214 downwards.
AAATAAACTACAGGGCTTTAGGGTGACAAATCTCACAACAGACTGCACAGCGCACGGGTCCTTACCTGCAGTGCAGATGTGACAGGATGAGTGCGGAGCCCAGGCAATGCCATTCACACATGCTCTGTGATTGTTTAGCCGGGCCACAGGAGTGCAGGGCACACGAACATCGAGAATCACCACCTGCAAACGATAGGCAGATGGTTTGGGCTTAGCACAGACTGGAGAAAAAGAGTGATTAGCAACAGCAAGGCAATGGTGAAGCAGGGATTACCAAACAGGGTTGATGCCTCACAGGGCTTTGAAACTAACTGAATGCAACATGAACAATCGGTTTCCCCCATTCCCAGCTTACTTACCATGATTATATGCACAAGAATGAGGTGGCACTCATACCTTCAGAGGCAATGAGCACCAGCTCGTGTCTGATTTAGTTCCCTGCCTCTGTATCAAGTGCCAGAAGCTGCACTGGCTGCTTTTGATGCCACTTGCCATGGGGTCCACTATTCTATTCTCGCTGCAGGGGACTAAGCTCACCCAATGTTGCCACTGCTGAGCTGGATGGACGTCGCCAACAGAGTGGGAAAGTCGCAAAGCAGCTTTGCATCAGTTGCCTGTGCACAGAATGGCGCGCATGCAGTTATTGCAGTCGCATCAATGGTTTCTGGGCAACTGAGTATGCCCAAATCTTCCAAATGCACCGCTGATTCGGCACAACAGGAACTGGGTCATATTACATACGGCACAGAAACAGGCCACTCAGTCCAACCAGTCCGTGCCAACGTTTATGCTCCACTCGAGCCTCCTCCTGTCTTTCCTCATCTAACTATCAGCGTAACCCTCTATTCCCTTCTCCCTCATATGCTTGTCCAGCCTCCCCTTAAATGCATCCATACTATTCACTTCAACCACTCCCTGTGGTAGCGACTTCCACATTCTCACCACTCTCTGGGTAAAGAAGTTTCTTCTGAATTTCCTATTGGATTTCTTGGTGGCTCATCTTATATTGATCTGCTTTCATAATATAAATGGGGTGCAGCTGGATAAAAAGATTGGATTCAGCAGACACCTATCGGATTAGGTTTGATCGGGTCTGAAGTGGGACCCCAGTGACCAGTCGCAAAGACCTGAAATAATGAAGATACAGCGATACTGTCGTTCTATCACAATGACGGCTATCCTGGCAATGAGGAAACGGAAGTAGCAACAAGGTCATTTTGTTGGTGAAATAATAAAAAAGGAATGGGTTTTATGCAAAGTACTGCCTTGTCTGTACATACTTGAATATTGCACACTCTCTTCACTGCTCCAAAGTACCAGCTTCCCCCGACGTACAGGACATCCCCCCATGTACAAACTACACCTGTATTCTACATTACAGGGCACCATGCTCATGCTGGGGTACGGTTCAATGATTGCAGGCTAGCTTCTACTGGCTCGCCTAAGTGCCTAGTCTTCATGTTTAAGCCTTCATGGTGGCTATTCAACTATCAGTGAGGTTACAGATAAGCTCAATCTGGTTTTCACCAGGCAATTTCCAGCTGGGTTCACTGGACAGCCACCTGGCTGATTTTTTCCCCTCACCCCAGGGTTACCGAGGCACTGACTGAGATCTGCTAACTCCTAACAGATTGGGATTGAATCGGGGACTGTCCTGGTCTGTAGAGTAGCGCAATTACCTGCTAGGTCATCGAGGACACATTACATGTATTACTGCACTATTAATGCTCGGACTTTTTGTGTGCTCACCTCCATGCCATCCATTGCCATGGTAGCCAGGTAATTGGGATCTTGCTTATTCCAGCACAGGCGGAGCAACGGATGGTGCTGGGGGTCTTCGTAGATGATGGTGCTGTGCTCCAGGTGTCGAAGGTCAAACATACGCACCGAGCCATCCGCGCCCACGGAGGCAAACATGTCTCTGCCGCCTCCTGCCCTGCTGAACGCAATATCGTACACCTGCAGATGGCAGAGAACAACAGTCACTTCAAACAATTTGATAGCCTTACCATCAGCACCTTCAGGAAAGGAAGAGACGAAGATGACTTTTTGAGAGTTAAGAAAATAGATTTAGTTAAAAATCAGAATGAGCATGCCAGGAAAGGCCTTGCGTCAACTCTGGAGTTAGCCGATCTCGGCTGGCTGCAGTAAAGTTCGACACTTGGCCTTGGCACCCCTTATTCAGGATGGGGGAAAGCATAGGAACAGAAGGCCATTCAGCCCCTCGAGCCTGTTCCACCATTCAATGAGATCATGACTGATCTGTGACCCAACTCCATATACTAGCCTTTGCCCCATATACCCGCCTTTGCCCCATATACCCGAATACCTTTGGTTAACAAAAATCTCTCACAGATTTAAAATTATTAATCTAGCATCAATTGCTGTTTGCGGAATAGAGTTCCGAACTTCTACCACCCTTTGCGTGTAGAAGTGTTTCCTAGCTTCACTCCTGAAATTTTCAATTTTTCGCTGTAATTTTTAGACGATGCCCCCCTAGTCCTAGACTCCCCAACCAGCAGAAATAGTTTCTCGCTATCTACCATTTCCTCTTAATATCTTGAAAACTTCGATCAAATCACCGCTTAACTTTCTGAATTCCAGGGAATACACCCCTAGGTTGTGTAATCTCTCCTCGAAATTTAACCCTTGGTACCATTCTGGCAAACCTACGCTGCACTCCCTCCAAGGCCAATAGATCCTTCCTCAGGTGTGGTGCCCAGAACTGCGCTCCAGCTGTGGTCTAACCAGGGCTTTGTATAGCTGTAGTATGACTTCTACCCCTTGTATTCTAGTCCTCGAGATATAAAGGCCAGCATTCCATTAGCCATTTTGATTAACCAGGGGCATCACTCCCAATCACTACCCAGCAACCACTGCTAGAAACGCTCGGTGTCGCTACTGGGAGAGGACAGGATCGAGCTTGACTACGATGTCCCACTCGGTCAATTAGCCCATTCACATTATCAAGACATGCTTAAATAATGGCCATTTAAGACAAAATACTAGAGGCTGGCCGAACTCCAGCAAAGAAGTCTAAAACAGTGAAGTTTGACTAGGTAAAAAGCACCTCGAACATTGCTGTGTTCCCCCCACCCACCCCCGGGCAATCTGAGATTTGAGTCAAGCGGAGAGATTGGCCAGGGCTATGAAACCCCAAGCTTCCTTTGCTGGCAGGTTCCAATATTGTTATTTGCTCAGTAACACATGCGTGTCTTTTTTTAAACTTACATTTCAACAGAAATCCCCAGGCACCGTGAGGCTTCTCAGCAAAACATGTTTGTGGAAATGATGAACTGTGACGGGATCCTTTCGGGTCAGTGCATTCAATCCTTCCTGCCTGGTCACACAACTCCCTTTCACAATTATGTTCCACTCTCTCCTACCCCCATCTCAACTGAGAATTAAAACAGCGGCCTTTCAGCAGTGCAAAAATAAACCCTTGCCTTTTACCTCTCGGATCTGGGTTTAAATGCAGCCCATACTGCCTGCTTTACTACTGAAGGGCCCTACATGAAGTCAGTTTGAAACAGTCAATGCAGTTCCTAGTGGACCACAGCACAGACCTGTCCCCACTTCAGTATTAACTGGCAATCTCATTCAGAGTGGCAGCAGAGTGCCTGGTGTGGGAATGGAGAATGCTTCAGTTGTACAGTAGGGCATGCTTAAGCCACAACTTTAATACGCTTGTGAGGCATATTGCTTTAGGCAGAGTAAAGGGAGCTTTACTCTGCATTTAACCACGTTACAGGTGACCTGAAAGTGCCTGGTGCGGACATGTAGTGCCTGAAGTGGGATGCGTTCTACTGCCCAGCACCATCACCCGTCATCTTTACAGGCACACTCCCCACTGAAAAACAAGAGTAGGAAAAACACAGCTCTGTTTCAGCTAGCAATCTGCCCTCATTTCACTTCCTGTCTCCCCTGCACCCTATCTCACACCTGCTTCCCCTCCCCCACACATCCCACCACAATCAGCCATTTCAGGGGCATTGAACAGACATTTTAAAATTCTATCAAAAGGAACTAAAATTGCAAGTAAGAAAAAGTTTATGAATTACCCTATCATCGGCGCAGACATCGATGGGCCAAATGGCCTCCTTCTCTGCTGTACTATTCTATGATTCTGTATTATTCTATAATATCAAGATGTAGAATCAGTTTGGGTGGAGCTAAGAAACAACAAGGGTAGAAAACACTGGTGGGAGTAGTTAGTTTATAGGCCCCCTAGCAGTAGTCGTAGTGTCGGGCAGAGTATAAATCAGGAAATTAGAGGTGCATGTAACAAGGGTAATACAATCATCATGGGGGACTTTAATCAAAACCAAATTTGCAGCAATAGTGTGGAGGACGAGTTCATGGAATGTATTCAAGATGGTTTTCTAGATCAGTTTGTCGAAGAACCAACTAGGGAACAGGCTATTTTAGATCTAGTGTTGCGCAATGAGAAAGGGTTAATTAATAACCTTGTAGTAAAGGAGCCTCTGGGAGAGAGTGATCATAATACAAGAAATTTATATTGAGTATGAAAGTGATTTAGTTAAGTCTGAAACTAGTGTCTTAAATCTGAACAAAGCAAACTACGTAGGTACGAGGGGCGGGTTGGCCAAGGTAGATTGGGAAAATAGATTAAAGATATGATGGTAGATAAGCAATGTCGAACATTTAAAGAATTAATTCATAATTTGCAACGATAATACATTTCCTTAAGGAATAAAAACCCCACAGGAAAAATGGTCCAACCGTGGCTAGCTAACAAGAGAAGTTAAAGATAGTATTAGATTAAAGGAAAAGGCTTATAATGTTGCCAGAAAGAGTAGTAAGCCTGAGGATTGGGAGGATTTTAGAATTCAGCAAAGGATGATCAAGAAATTGATAATGAACGAGAAAAGAGAATGAGAGAGTAAACTAGCAAGTGGCATAAAAACAAATTATAAAAGCTTCTATAGGTATGTAAAAAGGAAGAAATTAGCAAAAGTAAATGTGGGTCCCTTACAGGCAGAGACAGGAGAAATTATAATGGGGAATAAAGAAATGGCAGAGACATTAAACGAATACTTTATATCTGTCTGTAGAAGACATGCAAGATTATCATGGATTAGTTGGCTTTTAGAATACTTGTTTTATTATCTTATAATCATTAGTATCGTATAGTCAGCAGTAATGGATTTATAATCGTGTGTAAGAATTAAATGTAAAAGTCTGTAATTGTCAACTGTATGCAATGGTAAACTGAATTATATTAGCCATGTAACCCTTTGCCTATAATTAAAGCCCGTGAGTTAGCCATAACCCAGACAGCCTAGGGTGAGAAAGAGGATTGCTATGGTTGAATAGGGAATTTGTAGGGTGAATTAACAAAAGTTGGATATTAGCCAACAGTAAAGATGAGGCATAGAATGGAGTTAGCCGTGGGAACCAAGGTCTGTTGTAGCTGAAACCATGTTGGATTATGATGTCTGGCAGTGATTAAAATATAGGCTTTTCAGGAGGACCATCAAGGGCGCAGTATCTCTACAGTATAGAGACAGCTTCTTTTGTGTTGACAGAACTAAGTTTTCACGGTCAAAAGCAGATGATGTGAGGGGGTTGAAAGAGAACCTGAGTAAGCAACGGTGCTGTGGACATGCACCTTTATGATTGGACTTTGAGGAATTGGGTGTAATCTAGTGATTGGTTCAGTCAAGACTCCATAGGTTTTGAATGATGGCAAGGGTATAAGAAGGGGATCTCGACAGCCACAAAGTGTAAAAGATTTCAGAAAGAGTAGAAGATTTCAGGAAGAATCAAGGAGACACTCGAGAGACAAAGAGACGAGACACAGGGTGCAGCCGACTCACAGTTGAGACTTCTACCCAAAGCTTAACGGGGTAATACAAGTCTCAATTATACTCTGTAAACTGCTGATTGAATGCCATCATGTATTAAGTCTTGCTTGTGCTGAACAAAGTTAAATCGCTGTCACCAATATGGGTCAACTTCGAATCATTCGGAACCAGGGTCCCTCTGGGATCTTACAGACACAAAAAACATTCTGGAAATAGTGGGGAATAATGAGGAACTTAAAGAAATCAGTAATAGTAAAGAAATAGTACTGGAGAAATTAATGGGATGATTAATTCTGTCCTTAAATTTTCTTCCAATAATTTGCCCACCAACAAGGTTAGGTGGTGGGCAAATTACTACAATCATCGTGTTTGACAAATCTGTTAGAGTTTTTGAGGTTGTAACTAGCAGGGTAGATAAGGGGGAACCAGTGGATGTGGTGTATTTGGATTTTCAGAAGGCATTCGATAAGGTGCCACACAAGAGGTTATTACACAAAATTAGGGCTCATGGGATTGGGGTTGATATACCAGCATGGAATGAGGATTGGTTAACGGACAGAAAACAGAGAGTAGGAATAAACGGATCATTTTTGAGTTGGCTGGCTGTAACGGCGGGGGAGGGGGGTGGGGGAGCTGCAAGGATCAGTGCTGGGGCCTCAGCTATTTACAGTCTATATCAATGACCTAGATGAGGGGACTGAGCATAATGTATCCAAGTTTGTTGACGATACAAAGTTAGGTGGGAAAATAATCTGGGAGGACGCAAAGGGATATGGACAGGTTAAGTAATTGGGAAAGAACATGGCAGATGGAATTTAAGTGTGAAGTTACCCACTTTGTAAGGATAAATAGAAAAGCAGAATATTTTTTAAATGGAGAGACTGGGAAATGTTGGCATTCAGAGGGACCTGGGTGACCTTGCACACGAATCACAAAGTTAACACGCAGGTACAACAAGCAATGAGGAAAACAAATGGCCTTTATTACAAGAAGATCTGAGTATAAAAGAAAAGTATTACTACAATTATATAGGGCCTTGGTGAGACCACACCTGGAGTATTGTGTACTGTTTTGGTCTCCTTCCCAAGGAAGGATATACTTGCCTTAGAGGGAGTGCAACGAAGGTTCACCAGACTGATTTCTGGGATGAGGAGAGATTGAGTAGACTAGGCCTATATTCCCTAGAGTTTAGAAGAATGAGAGGTGATCTCATTGAAATAAAATTATTAAGGAGCTTGACAGGGTAGATGCTGGGAGGATGTTTCCCCCGGCTGGGGAGTCTAGAACCAGGGGTCACAGTCTCAGAATAAGGGGTCGGCCATTTCGGACTGAGATGAGGAGAAATTTCAGTCAGAGGGTTGTGAATCTTTGGAATTCTCTACCCCGGAGAGTGGATGCTCAGTTGTTGAGTATATGCAAGACAGAGATCGATAGATTTTTGGACTCGAAGGGAATCCAGGGATATGGGGATAGTGCGGGAAGGTGGAGATGAGGTAAATGATCAGCCATAATATTATTGAATGGTGGAGCAGGTTCAAAGGACCTACTCCTGCTCCTATTTCTTATGTTATCACCAGTTTTTCCACTTACAACACACCAACAGTGGAATCCTGTTATGATCAATTTAGGCAAGTAACCCAAATGATTACTAAGCAATGGATTGCTAAATCATAATTAGTAATTCCCGACATGCATTGAGGATCCCAGGATTCCCCAACGTGCACTTTGCTGCACCAGTGCTGCCCAGAATGTTAGTGTGTTAGTTTAGCTACACTTACATTGTGCAAAACCTGCGAGCGTGTGATCTGTTCCCGAAGCACAGGATCTTGTGCCACTGGCTGTAAACCAAATAGAAAACAGCCAGGGCTCAGTAAGACCAGCAGCTCAGGAGGACCCATTTTCAGTGGGCCTTCAGATCCACCGGTATTAACGAACCCTGGCCACTTTACATACAGCTTGCAGCCTGCTGTACATGGCTCACACTCTGGGAACCAGTCGCTCAGGTCTCGTGTAGTTAAAAAAAAGACAACTATTGTTCCATTCATTGCTCTATATGCTCAAATCAGACACTGACTGGAGCATCATTCAGCTGTTTAAAATGCTTAGCCGCATTGCTCAGAAGTGAAGTTACTGGTTCATCCTCCACATCACTTACAATTAACCAGTTAGGAATATTTACAGCCCATTACTGATAGTGCTCCTTTGTGGTGTTATTACCCTTTGACATGCTGGATCATTGTAGAATAGGGAACCTGTGACAATTGTAGAATAGGTAACTGCCAATAAAGTAATCGCGACAAAGCTCCCTGCCCTCCCATACAGGCCAGGAATCCAACTGAAACACTGAGGACAATTACAGCGCCCCACCAGCTAACTTAGCAGAAACATGGAATCGAAACAGGGACAGCACTGTAGAACTCAGCTGCATGCTGCCTTCACGAAGCGAGATATTGGGGACCCTTGTATCCTGCGTTGAATTAAGCATGCTGAACAGCAAGACCTCATTACCTCCTTATCATGAGCAATGAGCTGTGTTTTCACGTGACCAGAGACCAGATTGACACGGCCGAGCACCTGTCCCGTCTCCAGACCCCAGATCGTACACGTGGTGTCTATGCTGGAAGTACCTGCGGGGAAAACAGCAGCAGTTAGAAACTTGACCACTTTAGGAGCAGGAAGTGGCCGTTACTCTGAACAACCCTGTTCTGAGAGAGAGATCCCTCAATCCTTTCTCGCTCCAGAAAAACATCTAATTGTCTCTTAAACCCATTTATGTTGTTCCTTTTAGTAACCTTTCCCATCAAGTAACTCCACAACTCTATTGCTCTTTGGGTGAGACAGCTCCCCGACATTCCCTTTTTACTCATTAACTTCCTGCTTTTTCCATGTATGTACCCTGGAATTTGAATTTTGCATCATAATGAATCATTTGCCTGGATCAACTTTTGTCCATTGCTGGTCTGGTTCTGGGGAATGAGATAGGTCAAGTGGAGCAAGTGTCAATAGGTGAACATTTAGGGAACAGTGATCATAGTATCGTAAGGTTTAGATTAGCTATGGAAAAGGACAGGGAGCAATCTAGAGTAAAAATACTTAATTGGAGGAAGGCAAATTTCAGTGGGATGAAAACAGATCTTGCCAGGGTAAATTGGAATCAAAGATTGGCAGGCAGAACTGTAGTGGAATAATGAGCTGCCTTTAAAGAGGAAATAGTTCGGGTACAGTTGAGGTACATTCCTACTAGGGGGAAAGGTAGGGCGACCAAAGTCAGAGCTCCCTGGGTGATGAAAGAGATAGAGAGTAAGATGAAGCAGAAAAAGAGCGTGTATGACAGATGTCAAGTCGAGAATACATCGGAGAATCAGGCTAAATATAGAAAGTTCAGACGGGAAGTGAAAAAGAAAATAAGAGGGGCAAAGAGAGGGTATGAGAATAGAACGGCAACCAACATAAGAGGAGGGGTGGGGCCGATTAGGGACCAAAAAGGAGATCTACGCATGAAGGCAGAGGGTATGGCTGAGGTACTAAATGAGTACTTTGCATCTGTCTTCACCAAGGAAGAAGATGCTGCCACAGACATAGTAAAGGAGGAGGTAGAGGAGATACTGGATGGGATAAGAATTGATAAAGACGAGGTACTAGAAAGGCTGGCTGTACTTAAAGTAGATAAGTCACCAGGACCGGATGGGATGCATCCTAGGATGCTGAGGGAAGTGAAGGAAGAAATCGCGGAGGTGCTGGCCATAATCTTCCAATCCTCTTTAGAAACGGTGGTGGTGCCAGAGGACGGGAGAATTGCAAATGTTACACCCTTGTTCAAAAAAGGGTGTAAAGATAAACCCAGCAACTACAGGCCAGTCAGTTTAACCTCGGTGGTGGGGAAGCTTTGAGAAACAATAATTAGGGGCTAAATTAACAGTCACTTGGACAAGTGTGGATTAATTAAGGAAAGCCAGCACTGATTTGTTAAAGGCAAATCGTGTTTAACCACTTGGTCAAGTTTTTTGATGAGGTAACAGAGAAGGTTGATAGAAACATAGAAAAATAGGAGTAGGCCATTCGGCCCTTCGAGCCTGCGCCGCCATTCAATATGATCATGGCTGATCCTCTATCTCAATACCATATTCCTGCTCTCTCCCCATACCCCTCGATGCCTTTTGTGTCTAGAAATCTATCTCCTTAGGTATATTCAGTGACTTGGCCTCCACAGCCTTCTGTGGTAGAGAATTCCACAGGTTTACCACCCTCTGAGTGAAGAAATTTCTCCTAATTTCAGTCCTAAATGTCCTACCCCGTATCCTGAGACTGTGACCCCTCATTCTAGACATCCCCAGCCAGGGGAAACATCCTCCCTGCATCCAGTCTGTCTAGCCCTGTCAGAATTTTATACGTTACAATGAGATCCCCTCTCGTTCTTCTAAACTCTAGTGAATACAGGCCTAGTCAACCCAATCTCTCCTCATACGACAGTCCTGCCATCCCAGGAATCAGTCTAGTGAACCTTTGCTGCACTCCCTCTATGGCAAGTATATCCTTTCTTAGGTAAGGAGACCAAAACTGCACACAGTACTCCAGGTGTGGTCTCACCAAGGCCCTGTATAACTGTAGTAAGACATCCTTGCTCCTGTTCTCAAATCCTCTTGCAATGTAGGCCAATATACCATTTGCCTCCCTAACTGCTTGCTGCACCTGCATGTTTGCTTTCAGTGACTGGTGTACAAGGACACCCAGGTCCCTTTGTACATCAACATTTCCCAATCTATCACCATTTAAATAATACTCTGCCTTTCTGTTTTTCCTACCGAAGTGGATAACTTCACATTTATCCACGTTATACTGCATCTGCCATGTATTTGCCCACTCACTCAACTTGTCTAAACCGCCTTGAAGCCTCTTTGCATCCTCCTCACAACCTCATCTAGTTTCGTGTCGTCGGCAAACTTGGAAATATTACATTTGGTTCCCTCATCCAAATCATTGATATATATTGTGAATAGCTGGGGCCCAAGCACTGATCCCTGCGGTACCCCACTAGTCACCGCCTGCCGCCCCGAAAAAGATCAATTTATTCCTACTCTCTGTTTCCTGTCTGTTAACCAATTTTCAATCCATGCCAGTATATTACCCCCAATCCCATGCACTTTAATTTTGCACACTAACCTCTTATGTGGGACTTTATCAAAGGCCTTCTGAAAATCCAAATACACCACATCACAGAATCACAGAAACCCCACAGTGCAGATAAAGGCCATTTCGGCCCATCAAGCCTGCACCGACACATATCCCACCCGATCCCCGTAACCTCTACACCAACACATATCCCACCCTATCCCCGTAACCCCACGTATTTAATCCCCCTAACACTAAGGGTCAATTTATCATAGCCAATCAACCTAACCCGCACATCTTTGGACTGTGGGAGGAAACCGGAGCACCCGGAGGAAACCCACGCAAACACGGGGAGAATGTGCAAACTCCACACAGGCAGTCACCCGAGGCCGGATTCGAACCCGGGTCCCTGGCGCTGTGAGGCAACAGTGCTAACCACTATGCCACCGTGCTGGTTCTCCCTTATCTACCAGTTACATCCTCAAAAAACTCCAGTAGGTTTGTCAACATGATTTATCTTTCATAAATCCATGTTGACTTTGTCTAATCCCGTTGATATTTTCTAAGTGTCCTGTTATCACATCCTTTATAATAGACTCTAGCATTTTCCCTACTACTGATGTTAGACTAACCGGTCTGTAGTTCTGTTTTCTCTCTCCCTCCTTTTTTAAATAGTGGGGTTACATTTGCCATCCTCCAATCTGCAGGAACTGTTCCATAATCTAAAGAATTTTGGAAGATGACAACCAATGCATCCACTATTTCCATGGCTACCTCTTTTAGTACTCTGGGATGCAGATTATCAGGCCCTGGGGATTGATCAGCTTTCAGTCCCATTAATTTCTCCAGCACTCTTTTTTTTACTACATGTAATACTAATTTCCTTTAATTCCTCCTTCTCACTAGACCCTTGATTCCCTAGCATTTCTGGGAAGTTATTTGTGTCCTCTTCCGTGAAGACAGAACCAAAGTATTTGTTTAATTGCTCTGCCATTTCCTTGTCCCCCATTATAAATTCTCCTGTCTCTGACTGTAAGGGACCTACATTTGTCTTCACTAATCTTTTTCTTTTTACATACTTGTAGAAGCTTTTACAGTCCGCTTTTATGTTCCCTGCAAGTTTACTCTCACACTCTATTTTTCCCCTCTTAATCAATCTCTTGGTCCTTTTTTGCTGAACTCTAAACTGCTCCCAATCCTCAGGCTTGCTACTTTTTCTGGCAACTTTATATGACTCCTCTTTGGATCTAATACTATCCTTCATTTCTTTTTTGTTAGCCATGGTTGGGCCACTTTTCCTTTTGTGTTTTTGTGCTAGAAAGGAATGTATAACTGTTGCAATTCATGCATTTGTTCCTTAAATGTTAGCCATTGCCTATCCACCGTCATGCCTTTTAATGAAGCTTCCCAATCTATCATAGCCAACTCACTCCTCATACCTTCGTAGTTTCCTTTGTTTAGATTTAGGACCCTAGTTTCGGATTGGACTTCTTCACTTTCCATCTTAAGAATTCTACCATGTTATGGTCACTCTTCCCTAAAGGACCCCGCACAAGATTATTAATTAAGCCCTTCTCATTGCATAATACCCAATCTAGGATAGCTTGTTCCCTAGTTGGCTCAACGTACTGGTCTAAAAAACCATCTCTTACACACTCCAGGAATTCATCCTCCACAGTATTATTGCTAATTTGGTTTGGCCAGTCTATATGTAGATTAAAATCACCCATGATTACTGTAGTACCTTTGTTACATACATCTCTAATTTCCTGTTTGATGCCGTCCCCTACATTACCACTACTGTTTAGAGGCCTATAGATAATTCCCACCAATGTTTTCTGCCCCTTGGTACTTCTTAGCTCCACCCAGATTCTACATCTTGATTTTCTGAGCCAATATCCTTTCTCACTATTGCTCTGATTTCATCCTTTACTAACAACGCCACCCCACCTCCTTTTCCTTTTTGCCTGTCCTTCCTAAATATCGAATATCCTTGGATATTCAGCTCCCAGCCTGCAGACATGTCTCTGTAATCACAATTATATCGTATCCATTTATATCTATTTGTGCTGTTAATTCGTCTACCTTATTACGAATGCTTTGTGCATTCAGATTCAGTGCCTTTAGATTTGTCTTTTTAACATTTTTAGACATGTTGACATTTTTTTTGTACTATGGCGCTATTTGTCTTATTACCATTTTTTCTTACCCGGACCCTATTTGTTAGTGCGCTCCTTTGTTTGTACGCTCTGTCCCTTCCTGACACAATCTGGTTATCCTTACCCCAATCACTTTCCTGCACTGCCTCCTTGTCTTTTCTCTTTAGCATTCTAGATTTCATTCCACCGGGACCCTCCATCACCCCCCTTATTTAGTTTAAAGCCCTATCTACCTCCCCAGTTATTCGACGAGGGCAATGCGGTTGACGCGGTGTACATGGATTTCCAAAAGGCGTTCGACAAAGTGCCACATAATAGGTTTGCCAGCAAAGTTGAAGCCCATGGGATAAAAGGGACAGTGGCAGCATGGATACAAAATTGGCTAAGTGACAGGAAACAGAGAGTAATGGTGAACAGTTGTTTTTCGGACTGGAGGAAGGTATACAGTGGTGTTCCCCAGGGGTCGGTACTAGGACCACTGTTTTTCCTGATATATATTAACGACTTGGATGTGGGCGTACAGGGCACAATTTCAAAATTTGCAGATGACACAAAACTTGGAAGTATAATGAACAGTGAGGAGGAGAGTGATAGACTTCAAGAGGACATAAGACAGGCTGGTGGAATGGGCGGACACGTGGTAGATGAAATTTAATGCAGAAAAGTGCGAAGTGATACATTTGGTAGAAAGAATGAGGAGAGGAAATATAAACAAAAGGGTACAATCCTAAAGTGGGGGGGGCATGAACAGAGAGGCCTAGGGATATATGAAGGTGGCAGGGCAGGTTGAGAAAGCAGTTAAAAAAGCTTATGGGATCCTGGGCTTCATCAATAGAGGTATAGAGTACAAAAGCATTGAAATTATGATGAACCTGTTTTAAACACTGATTCGGCCTCAATTGAAGTACTGTGTCCAATTCTGGGCACCTCACTTTAGGAAGGATGTGAAGGCCTTAGAGAGGGTGCAGAAAAGATTTACGAGAATGATTCCAGGGATGAGGGACTTCAGTTACATGGATAGACAGGAAAAGCTGGGGTTGTTCTCCTTAGAGCAGAGAAGGTTGAGAGGAGATTTGATAGAGGTGTTGAAAATCCTGAGGGGTCTGGACAGAGTAGACAGAGAGAAACTGTTCCCATTGGCGGAAGGGTCGAGAACCAGAGGACACAGATTTAAGGTGATTGGCAAAGAAAACAAAAGGCGACATGAGGGAAAACTTTTTTACGCAGCGAGTGGTTAGGATCTAGAATGCACTGCCTGAGAGGGTGGTGGAGGCAGACTCAATCGTGGCTTTCAAAAGGGAATTGGATAAGTCCCTGAAAGAAAAACATTTGCAGGGCTACGGGGAAAGGGCAGGGGAGTAGGTTTAGCTGAGGTGGTCTTGCAGAGAGCCGGCACGGGCTCGACTGGTCTTCTTCCGTGCCGTAACCATTCTATGATTCTATGAGTTCTCTTTATCTTAGAAACTTTAATTAGATCTCCTTGAAATCTCTTTTGCAAAAAAAAAAGTCCCAACTTTCTCAAACTTACTTTATTTCTGATCCCTAGAATCATCCTAGTTGCTCACCTTGTCACTCTGAAGGATTTTTCCTCATTTTTAGTTGGTTTCCCTAGGTAGTGAACCCTTCACCATAAACCCTTTGCCTCAATCAGCTTTTTCAATACCCTTCATAAACTCGAAGACTTTAATGAGATGTAATTTCCAAAGGAAACAGTGAAGGAGCTGAAATTTCAATTTAGGAGGTGGCACAGCTCGTAGGACATCAAAACCCTCTTGTTTTTCTTGCGCTGGACCGTTTAACACTTCACTGTGCAGTTTATAGCCCAACGAGAGCTGGCCGCAGGGCGTGAAAGTCCAATCACTCCACACTGAGACAACAAAGCCTTCGTCAATGCCAGGTTCTCTCGGAAGGGAGAAGGAAAAGCTTTCAGTAAAAAGTCACAAGGGGTGTGCACGTGTGCCAGGCCTAAAGGGTTGGTGATGACAGAGCAGTACCGATACAAAGATGGCAGTGTGACTGCATCACTGCACTTCTCCACACATCGCTCCAATTATTTTTATATGTATCTTTATTAAATCGCTTTGATTCAGTGCTGGAAAATTCCACTTGCCACAGAAATTGCTTTGCAGCATTGGTGAGCTGCTTGGCAAAGTAAATGGCTTTGATTTGCAGTAGTATACTGCACCAGAATCCTTCCTAAATCTGTTAGTTCTTCACCCCTTCTCTTAAATTCAGTCAGTATGAAAATGCAGCTCCCCGAGGGTTCAGTGTGTAACTGAGTGATACACAATGGGACATCAAAGGCTTTATTTCTAGTCTGTTCACAGTTAGCCACTTTCACCTGGGGTGACAGGAGGTCATCATTGGCCTCAGACACTCTGGTCAGAAGGAGGCAGGGGGAGGGGGGGTGGGGGAGCAGCATCAGCCAGGATCCCCATTCCCAATTGTTACCCAGAGACCCTGGTCGGATATGCAGATGTAAACACTGGGTAAGAACAGGATCATGCACTGTGATGCCACACATGGTACAATAACCAGCCAATGCTCATAGAGTCATACAGCACAGAAAGAGGCCCTTCAGCCCATCGTGTCCGCACCGGCCATCAAGCCCTGTCTATTCTAATCCCATTTTCCAGCACTTGGTCCGTAGTCTTGTATGCTATGGCGTTTCAAGTGCTCATCTAAATGCTTCTTGAATGTTGTGAGGGTTCCTGCCTCTACCACCCTTTCAGGCAGTGAGTTCCAGATTCCAACCACCGTCTGGGTGAAAAAGTTTTTCCTCAAATCCCCTCTAAACCTCCTGCCCCTTACCTTGAAGCTTTGCCCCCTGGTTATTGACCCCTCTACTAAGAGAAAAAGTTCCTTTCTATCTACGCCCCTCAATTTTGTACACCTCAATCAGGTCCCCCCTCAGCCTTCTCTGCTCTAAGGAAAACAACCCCAGCCTGTCCAGTCTTTCTTCATAGCTGAAGCGCTCCAGCCCAGGTAACATCCTGGTGAATCTCCTCTGCACCCTCTCCAATGCAATCACATCCTTCCTATAGTGTGGCGACCAGAACTGCACACAGTATTCCAGCTGTGGCCTAACTAGCGTTTTGTACAGCTCCATCATAACCTCCCTGCTCTTATATTCTATGCCTCGGCTAATGAAGGCAAGTGTCCCATATGCCTTTTTAACCACCTTATCTACCTGTCCTACTGCCTTCAGGGATCTATGTACATGCACACCAAGGTCCCTCTGATCCTTTGTCCTTCCTAGGATCCTACCATTCATTGTGTATTCCCTTGCCTTGTTAGTCCTCCCAAAATGCATCACCTCACACTTTTCAGGGTGAAATTCCATTTGCCACTGTTCTGCCCATCTGACCAACCCGTCTATATCGTCCTGTAGCCTGAGGCTTCCCTCCTCGCTATTTACCACTCCACCAATTTTCATGTCATCTGCAAACTTACTGATCATGCCTCCTACATTCATATCTAAATCATTAATGTACACTACAAACAGCAAAGGACCCAGCACCGATCCCTGTGGTACACCACTGGACAAAGGCTTCCAGTCACAAAAACAACCTTCGACCATCACCCTCTGCCTCCTGCCACTAAGCCAATTTTGGATCTAATGTGCCAAATTGCCCTGGATCCCATGGGCTCGTACCTTCTTGACCAGTCTCCCATGTGGGACTTTGTCAAAAGCCTTACTGAAGTCCATGTAGACTACATCAACTAAACTACCCTCATCCACACACCTAGTCATCCCCTCGAAAAATTCAATCAAATTGGTTAGACATGATCTCCCCCTGACAAAGCCATGCTGGCTATCCTTGATTAATCTTTGCTACTCCAAGTGGAGACTAATTCTGGGCTCACTGGCCTGTAATTCCCTGGTTTATCCCTACTACCCTTCTTGAATAATGGTACTACGTTAGCTGTCCTCCAGTCCTCTGGCACCTCCCCTGTGGCCAGAGAGGTTCTGAAAATTTGTGTCAGAGCCCCTGCAATCTCCTCCCTTGCCTCTCACAGCAGCCTGGGATACATCTCGTCTGGGCCTGGGGATTTATCCACTTTTAAGCCCGCTAAAACCGCAAGTACCTCCTCCCTCTCAATACTAATTTGTTCAGGTATATCACAATCCCCCTGCCTGATTTCTATGCCTACATCGTCCTTCTCCATAGTAAACACAGATGCAAAATATTCATTTAAAACCTCACCGACATCTTCCGGCTCTATACACAGATTGCCACTTTGGTCCCTAATGGGCCCTACTCTTTCCCTGGTTATCCTCTTGCCTTTAATATACTTATAAAATACCTTGGGATTTTCCTTTATTTTGCCCGCCAGTGTTTTTTTGTGCCCTCTCTTCGCTCTAATTTCTTTTTTTTTCTTTTCTTTTTTTAAGTACCCCCTGCACTTTCTATACTCCTCTAGGGCTTCCACTGTTTTTAGTCCTTTGTATCTGCCAAAAGCCTCCCTTTTTTTCTTAATCCATTCTTGCATATCCCTTGACATCCAGGGTTCCCTGGGCTTGTTGGTCCCACCCTTGACCTTTATGGGAACATGTTGGCGTTGTACTCTCTCAATTTCCTTTCTGAAAGACTCCCACTGCTCTGATGTGGATTTTCCTACAAGTAGCTGATCCCAGTCCACTTTGGCCAGATCCTGCCTTATCATATTAAAATCGGCCTTCCCCCAATTTAGAACCTTTATTTCCAGTCCATCTTTGTCCTTTTCCATGACTACCTTAAATCTCACCGAATTATAGTCACGGTCACCAAAATGCTCTCCTACTAACACTTCCACCACTTGCCCGGCTACATTCCCTAGAATTAGGTCCAGTACCGCCCCCTCTCTTGTAGGACTTTCTACATGGCGGCTCAAAAAGCTCTGCTGGATGCTCAACTGTCTCGGGTCAAAACTGAAGATTGTCCATTTAACCTAGAAAACAAGCGTCTGCAGGAAGAAGAAAATTGGAAAACAAAATCCACCTGGCATTTAAAACAAAGGGAAACGTTCATCTTTGCCCTGCCTGTTTAGTTCCACCACCCTTACTGCAGTGCCACTCTAATTAAAGTTGCACAAACAGGCCTCAGGTTAAACAGTGCGCCCTACTCTTGCGTTAGAGGTTCTGGCATGTGGAGAATTTCCCATGACGGCACCAAAATTCGGAACAGCATGTCGAAAAGAATTGCAGCAATGCTATCGTATGGAACCTTTGCGAAACAGAGATTCCAGAGTCAAATATACCGCCTTGAGTTCAGAGGTTACATTACAGCCCTTCCCAAGTTTCTGTGCTCTTCTCTAGAAGGTGCCACAACCTTCTGGCCATTCTTCAGGCTCCAGTCTAAAACAAGCGAGAGGTGTTAATGACTCAATGAGTGAAGGAACCACCAGACAAACCAGGAGGATCAAAGGATCCCAACTACACCTAAAAGCTGAAGTGGCCCGGCCACTGCAAACAGCTGTATGACGCATTCGCTGAAATCAGCCGGGGTGCTGCAACTGGCCTCAGCGGGCAAGGGAAAGAAATTAAAAAAGGCTTCAACCAGGGTTGCCACTCCTGCGCCTGTTATTCAGCAACATCAACTGGGAAGTGCAGAGTTAGATTTTGGGTGGACAGGATGGCAGAACTGCCCCTCCCCCACCACGCAGTCTAAAATCTAGCTATCTATATAAAGCGGTTCCTTCCGTTTTGTCTGTCCGGCTATACACTCGAAAGTTATAGAGCGTACCTACACGTGCGTTACATCCAAAGAAAGCTTACCATTCCAGAACGGTCGTAAGCGTATTTACTTTTCGGTCGGACAAAAATTGTTCGCGCGTTATACAAAAAAACCTTCAAAATTCCACTCATTAGCATTGATTGACTGACGTCAAGGTCGACCAATCCTGTGCCGTCATGATTGACCAATCCTACAGTTCAGTCACCTGATGGTTGACCAATCGCTGCGTCTGTGGGCGGGACTAATGATTTTGAACTCGGGCATCGGGCAGCCATTACTTCAACTACTTCCAGCTCAAAATCTGCTAATCCAGCTTCCAAAAAGTTAGTATCTCTTTTAAAAATAACATAAGATTTACCAAAAACGTTTTATAAGTACTTTCACTTTCATCTCACCTCCACGTAAGTTTCACAGGAGGCGGGTACCCGCCCGCACTGGGACCAGCCGACCCGAGGCGGGAAGGGATTAGTGCCAATTAACTGCCTGTTAACGGGTAGTTAACAGGCAGTTTTTAGCCTAATCCCTATTTTGAGGGGTGTCGTGTGGGATTCCCAACGGCTCCAAACCACGGCAGGTTAGAGTCGTCGGGCCATCGGGTTGAAGGACTTGGAGGGGTCGCGATGTCGGTGTTCAGGTGAGTGATGGGTGCATGAGTGCAAAGGTAAGTGCGTTTGGTGTGTCTAAAGTGATTAAAGAAGTTTAAATTACCTGTACTTACCTTTACAGCCTTTCTTCCTCTAGGTTTCGGGAGTCCATCACTCAGCCGGCACCAAAAGCAAAATGGCTGCGAGCTGTCAAAAGTCTTCAGCTTTCATTGCCGGTGAGACTTCTAACTGAGTCTGTGTAGAAGGACTCAGGTTAGAAGTCAGACTGTCAGTGTTTGACAGCTTCAAACAGCTGTGAAACACTGATATTTCATCTGTCAACACCTCTTGACAGATGAAATGTCAGTCTGTGACGACAGCTGTTGCAGAGTGGCCCTTAATTGGCCTGCTGAGCCCGCTGGGCGAGCTCAAAAAGGTCAATCAAGGGAAAATCGCGCGGATTGGCCGGACGTCGATGTAGGCGGGACTAAAACCCGAAAGTTGAAGTCCCGCCTCCTTCCCGACAGCTTAAGGAAAATCTACCCCACAATGTGTGAATAGTGGCCAGGTGAGCGAGGCTGTTGGCATCTACAGAATCACGCCTCGCACGAGCTTAAGAGACAATGGCATAAACATATGGCAAGGAGAAGGGAAAGATTTCAATAAAAACATACAAGAAAAAACAGACTTGAATTTTGGGATTGATTAATCAAAAAGGTAGGGAGCATCTGTATTGTGATGCATACGGCAGCACGACTGTATGGGACAGGCTAGATGGACCAGTTGATCTTTTCCTGTCCGACATTTTCGTATGCATGATCACACAGGGTGAAAGATTGTGTTCGAGCTGAATGCAGATCCAGCATTCCAGATCGGAGAACTTGGGTTCTTTGGGGACTGCAGGCAGCAGCAGTTTCAATTTCAGGTTGAGCAGAGACAAAGCTAATGGCCCGGAATTTGTGGTCAACAGCAAAGCCCTGAAGAAAGCTGCCCACAAAGATCTCACGATCTCTGTGGCGAGAAGTTTGCCTTTTCTTGATGCGCAAGTGATTTCAGTGTAATATAAATCGGGAATCTCTAGAGCGCTCTGCTGCGACATTAGCAAGCTGTCTGAGCAGACAATCACAGTGCAGAATTCTCACAGACAGAGCATCAGGAAGAAGTTGCTCTTATTCTAACTTTTTAAACATGTTAAGAGAGCAAAACAAAGATTGGGGCTCTCACATGGGGAAAAGGTGAACCTTAAATAAATATGAACAAACTTTTAAAAAGTATAGAATTTTTTTTTTTTTTTTTTTTTAAAGTTTCTTAAAAATTGTAATTTTCATTATGGATAAATTTGACACTCCATAAAATTAAAATTAGTTTTTCAGAGCCACAACCTTTGTTTAGCAGTCAATACGCTGATAAAACCCCAGTTACACCTAATCCAACAAGGCCAAACTTTTAATGGGGTATTTAACAGCGATATTACCACGGAAAAACCCAAGTTCTTGTCAGTTTTACTGATTCCCGGTTATTTGTTTGGGGGGGGGGGGGGGGGTGGTGTGGAGAGGAGGGGGGCCACAGCACAGCCAGTATCGGAGCAGTGAATGACTGACCGCAACTTCAAGATTTCCGCGTTTAGATGAGCATGCGCTAAATCATGAAGTCGCGGTCAGTTTCAGAGGGGTAATAACAGCGAGCACTGTTAGTTCGGCGTTAATACCGACCACAAATTCTGGGCCATAATCTAAGCAGTGGCAGCAGCAGGACAACAGGCAGTGGCAGCATTGGTGGCTGGATTTCAGGGGGGGGGGGGGGACTTTCAAAAGGCTTTCGATAAGGTCCCGCACAAGAGATTAGCATGTAAAATTAAGGCACATGGGATTGGGGGCAAGGTATTGACTTGGATAGAGAACTGGTTGGCGGACAGAAAGCAGAGGAGTAGGAATTAACGGGTCTTTTTCCTGAGTGGCAGGCAGTGACTAGTGGGGTACTGCAGGGATCGGTCCTTGGACCCCAGCTATTCACAATATACATTAATGATCTAGATAAGGGAACTAGATGTAATATCTCCAAGTTTGCAGACGACACAAAGCTGGGTGGGCGTGTGTGCTGCGAGGAGGATACCGAGAAACTCCAGGATGATTTGGACAGGTTGGGTGATTGGGCAGAAGCGTTGCAGATGCAATATAACGTGGATAAATGCGAGGTTATCCACTTTGGTGTCAAAAACAGAGAGGCAGACTATTATCTGAATGGCAATAGATTGGGAGAAGGGGAAGTGCAACGAGACCTGGGTGTCCTTGTGCACCAGTCGCTGAAGGTAAGCATGCAGGTGCAGCAGGCGGTTAAGAAGTCAAATGGTATGTTGGCCTTCATAGCGAAAGGGTTTGAGTTCAGGAACAAGGATGTCCTGCTGCAGTTGTACAAGGCCTTGGTGAGACCACACCTTGAGTACTGTGTGCAGTTTTGGTCACCTTATCTGAGGAAAAATGTTCTTGCCATGGAAGGAGTTCAGCGAAGATTCACAAGGCTGATCCCTGGGATGGCAGGAATGACGTATGAGGAGAGATTGGGTCGATTGGGCTTATACTCGCTGGAGTTTAGAAGAATGAGAGGGGATCTCATCGAAACATAAAATTCTGACAGGTCTGGACAAACTAGATGCAGGTAGAATGTTCCCGATGGTCGGAGAGTCCAGAACCAGGGGTCATAGTCTAAGGATAAGGGGTAAGCCATTTAGGACAGAGATGAGGAAGAATTTCTTCACCCAGAGACTGGTGAATCTGTGGAATTCTCTACCACAGAAGGCGGTTGAGGCCAAGTCTTTAAATATATTCAAGAAGGAGTTAGATATATTTCTTAGAGCTAAAGGTATCAAGGGATATGGGGAGAAGGCAGGTACGGGGTACTGAGTTTGGATGATCAGCCATGATCTCATCGAATGGCGGAGCAGGCTCGAGGGGCCGAATGGCCTACTCCTGCTCCTATCTTCTATGTTTCTATGTTAGGTGGGGTGGGAGGAGAGTGGCCTAGTTTCTGGGAGAGTAGCGCAGGATTGATGGCGACAAATATTAAACTAAGTTTAAAGTTGTAGATGTAGTTGCCATGACAAAAGTGGTTTTATCTTTGGCTTAATATAGCTTTCAATAGTGTTTCGATTGGCATCTATGAGCCAACGGTGTATCTTGTATGCCTTTGAGAAATTTCCTTTGTTCTGTGATAAAGTTATGAAAGGCAAGTGCGCATGACTGGCTGTAATGCAAACAGCTTTCATCACAGTTGTATTGAAAGCACTCTCTGTTGAACATACCCTGAGGTATCTGTCAATTGAATTAATCAGGCGGTAACCTCGTCATGTTAATCTGTCTGTATGAATACGCTTTTGAACTGTGGATCAATTATGTTCGGCAGGGTATCGGAATTAAATGCATGTCATCCGTGGCTCAGTGGGCAGCACTCTCACCTCCGAGTAATAAGGTCGTGGGTTCAAGTCCCACTCCAGAGACTTGAGCACAAAAATCCAGGCCGACACTCCAGTGCAGTGCTGAGGGGGTGCTGCACTGTCGGAGGGGCCGTCTTTCAGATGAAACGTTAAACCGAGGCCCCGTCTACTCTCTCAGGTGGACGTAAAAGATCCCATTGCACGATTCGAAGAGGAGCAGGGGAGTTATCCCCGGTGTCCTGGTTAGTATTTATCCCTCAACCAACATCACTAAAAAAAAAATTAATCTGGTCATTATCACATTACTGTTTGTGGGAGCTTGCTGTGCACAAATTGGCTGCCGTGTTTCCTACATTACAACAGTGACTACACTTCAAATAGTACTTCATTGGCTGTAAAGCGCATTGGGACATCCGGAGGTCATGAAAGGCGCTATAGAAATGCGTCTTTCTTTCATTCTTTCTTTAAATGCTGGAAGCATATGGCCATGTGTTTGCAAACCAGCTGAATAAACAAAGCTGCATTGTAAATTCCGGTTTGGAACGGGCATTATTGTTGCAGGGCGAGACACCCGTGTCATTTTGCTGCTCAATGTAATGAAGCTTGATGGGTGATTCCATCTTCAAAGAAATGACTTGATCTTCAAAGGGGAGAGAATTCTTACAACCCAACAATCTTCGAAGTGTTCATCAGTTTCAACCCCATTATACATATGGAGGATGGGCTGAGCTCCCTAAGCATTGCTTATGTACCACCAGATACAGTATCTTTCCAGGAGTTTGCCAGATGGGGCTAGGTGAACAATGAACATTTAAGCCATCAGCAAAGCTTTATCGATTTGTAAATTGAGGATTATGCTTTATAATGTCTCTACCTTTTGCCTGTCAAGCATCTTATTTATGAATAAAACTGGACAGTGATCATAACCTGCAAAATGGTTTAGTGTTCGTATGTTCAGTCTGCTCAGATGTAAGAGGGAAGCTGGAAACTAGCCTGCGAGGAGAATACAGGAAACTCTCGATTTACCAGCACCGAAATAACCGGCAATCTCGGTTAACCAGCAAAATTCAGGAGTAGGTTCAGGTAAGTTTTACTTCATATTAGTGGCCGTTCCTGGATCTGTGGCCGTGTAAACAGGGTTCCTGCATTTGTTGCTAAGCAACAGGGATGCTTGGTCTGTGGCCGGGCTTCTTGCACCTGTTGCTAAGCAACAGGGAAGCCTGGATTTGTTGCTGTGTACGGAGCTCTCGTACCTTTAACTATACCTCTCTGTAATCCGGACTTTTTGATAAACCGGCACCACGCCGGTGCTGGATTAAAAAAGAGTTTCCTGTACTGCCAAACCAGGGACAGAAACCAATCAGACTGAAAGTTGACACAGAACCGTGATATTTACAGCCACATTTGCCACAGACCAGCAGATATTACAATACAGGGCTTCAGCAACAGACAAGCTTAACTTTAATATGTGGATTTAAAAAGGATGGCAAATCAGGCAACAGCAGGTACATTGGCCTAATACCAATAACAGGTAAAATAATGAAATAGGTTTCGAGGCTTACCAGTATAACACCAACAGCTCAACAAGAAATGGTCAGCATAGATTGAAGAGGGGAAAAACTTGCCTGATAAATTTCAGACTTTGAGAACATTACAACGAAATTAGATATAGATTATTTGGGCTTTCAGAAAATTTTCAAGGAAGTTCCATGTGAAAGACTTCAATTTAACCAAAAATAGGAAATCTAGTGAAAAATATGGAATTGAATAAGAAACAAGATGTCTTGTAAAAAAAAAGGAAACACAACAAGTGAGAATTGTAGTGTCAAGTGGGCCGTTGTTGAGATTATTTCTAATCTACATAAATAACCTGTTCACCAAACTAGTCGCAAGTTTGCCAAATTTGCTGATGGCACTAAAATTGGGAGATCGAGAGAGACAGGACACAGAACAGTTACACAACTGGGCAGACAAAAGCACATGGATGTTAATACTGACAAATGGAAAGCTCTGTACATTGTGCACTTATTGGCACACATTTCTGACTCCAATGAATGGAACAAATTAGCACAAGGAGAATTAGAAAAAGACCTGGGTGTCCTGGTAGACTTGCCGCTTTCAATATCTAGACAACATGGCAAAGCAGTTTTAAAAAAGCAAATAGCAGGCAGACTATACAGCTGGAACAGTAGAGCACGGTCTGCACAGATTACAACCCACTGTTCAGACCTCATGTGGAGTATTGTGTTCAATTCTGGTCACACTACACAAAAGACAGGTATGCACTGGCTAGAGTAGAAAAAAAACTAGAATTATATTAAAGGTAAAGAAAAAAAAATCAGATAACCAAGCTCAATAGTCTGGAGAAAAGGTGGTTATAGAGGGAGCTCAACAAAGTATATAAACTATTACCCGGGCAATCGGAGGTTTGTCAGACTAGGACGGTGTGGTGAATGGTATATCAATCGGAAGTTTGTCAGACTAGGACGGTATGGTGAATGGTATATCAATCGGAAGTTTGTCAGACTAGGACGGTGTGGTGAATGGTATATCAATCGGAGGTTTGTCA
This sequence comes from Somniosus microcephalus, assembly GCF_052327205.1. NCBI lineage: Eukaryota > Metazoa > Chordata > Chondrichthyes > Squaliformes > Somniosidae > Somniosus > Somniosus microcephalus. The sequence continues at coordinate 58,396,818 of NC_141010.1, read as the reverse complement.
GACTAGGACGGTGTGGTGAATGGTATATCAATCGGAGGTTTGTCAGACTAGGACGGTGTGGTGAATGGTATATCAATCGGAGGTTTGTCAGACTAGGACGGTATGGTGAATGGTATATCAATCGGAAGTTTGTCAGACTAGAACGGTATGGTGAATGGTATATCAATCGGAAGTTTGTCAGACTAGAACGGTATGGTGAATGGTATATCAATCGGAAGTTTGTCAGACTAGAACGGTATGGTGAATGGTATATCAATCGGAGGTTTGTCAGGCTAGGACGGTATGGTGAATGGTATATCAATCGGAGGTTTGTCAGACTAGAACGGTGTGGTGAATGGTATATCAATCGGAAGTTTGTCAGACTAGGACGGTATGGTGAATGGTATATCAATCAGAGGTTTGTCAGACTAGGACGGTGTGGTGAATGGTATATCAATCGGAGGTTTGTCAGACTAGGACGGTGTGGTGAATGGTATATCAATCGGAGGTTTGTCAGACTAGGACGGTGTGGGGAATGGTATATCAATCGGAGGTTTGTCAGACTAGGACGGTGTGGTGAATGGTATATCAATCGGAGGTTTGTCAGACTAGGACGGTGTGGTGAATGGTATATCAATCGGAGGTTTGTCAGACTAGGACGGTGTGGTGAATGGTATATCAATCGGAGGTTTGTCAGGCTAGGACGGTGTGGTGAATGGTATATCAATCGGAGGTTTGTCAGACTAGGACGGTGTGGTGAATGGTATATCAATCGGAGGTTTGTCAGACTAGGACGGTGTGGTGAATGGTATATCAATCGGAGGTTTGTCAGACTAGAACGGTATGGTGAATGGTATATCAATCGGAAGTTTGTCAGACTAGAACGGTATGGTGAATGGTATATCAATCGGAGGTTTGTCAGACTAGGACGGTGTGGTGAATGGTATATCAAGGGGGGTGTTGGGGCTGGCTGCTCTTATTTATTATGTACATAAATGATCGACTTAGGAATTGAGGGAAGAATATTAAAACTTGCTGCTATCAAATTGCTAATATGGAAAATTGTGATGCCAATTATGAAAGGCTGCAGCAGGGTTCGGACTGTCGGCACTGGTCGGCAAGATGGAGATGACTGGGCACAAATTTCAGATAATTAAAGGGGAGGCTAGATTTTTCTTTAAACAAATGGTGGAATGTAAAATTTTCCGCTACAAAATCCATAAACTCTTAACAGACAATTATATAGTTACTTGAAAAAGAGGATATCAAAGAGCATGGGGAGAGTGGGATTAGTGTAAGTGGCTCACGTGGAGAAGAACGCCAGCTGTAATACTCTATGATTCTTTAGCTAAGGCAAACTCAGGCAATTACTTCAAGTCAGGTTAGTAGAGAACAAATGATTTGAAGAGATATTAGGAAGAACCTCTTTACTCAAAGAGCAATAAATGTTAATCTGGTTAGTCCAAGTTTGTAGGAGACAAACACATCAAAGAGGCTTGAAATGGAGTTGGATGTTGGGCTAGGAAAGTTCGGGTACTACAGGGATGAGCTTCAAAAAGCAAATAGCTTTTTCTTGTCTTTTGAGACTATACTGCAGCACAAGCACATATCTTTAGTGCACAGCACACAACACCTCGCTCACCCCCATACAGGGCCTCTCAACCGTTCTGAATGGGTTCAGTCAGTGCTAATGGAACACAACATGCTAAACCACTTCCCTCCCACCAGGCTCAGCACTTATTAAATGAAGCCTGTTTTCTGTGGGATTAAGTCCGATCCAAAGAGGCAAGCCTTCCCTTACTCTTCCTTCGGAAATATGGAGAACATGGAATCCCAAAGCATTCTCATTTTCTTTTCTGATCTTTTCCTTCCTCCTCTCCTGAAGGAGCTGACTCACTCTCATTTCAGGGGCACTTCAATTCCTCGCTCAGGTACAATCATAGAATCTTGACGTAGGAGGCCATTCGGCCCATCGAGCCTGTGCCGGTTCTTTGAAAGAGCTGTCCAATTAGTCCCACTCCCCCGCTCTTTCCCCATAGTCCGGTATTTTTTTTCCTTTTCAAGTATATATCCAATTCTCTTGAAAGTTACTATTGAATCTGCTTCCACCACCCTTTCAGGCAGTACATTCCAGATCACAACTCGCTGTGCAAAAAAAAAATTCTCATCCCCCCCTTTGTTTTTTTTGCCAAGTATCTGTGTCCTCTGGTTACCAACCCTCCTGCCAGTGGAAACAGTTTCTCACTATCTATTCTATCAAAACCTTCATAATAAGTGACCAATCTTCTAGTGTGAGCCTAAACATTGAAACTCAGAAGGCTATGAGACTATCGGGGAAGACGAGGTGCATCACAGCCGAGACTGACTCCCTGCTCACATAAAATGAACACACTTTCCAGCACAAATCACTGGATAGTAAATCAGAAGTAGGAACCCTGGATGATTTTTCCCCTGCCTAGCTCAACACACTGAAGCCAACTGTGCTGTACTAACTGCTGATCCAGCCGACTCCTCTGCTGATACACCAGGCAATAGCGTTACACGCTAGGCTACCAAAGGAGCGCCTCCGAATTTATTTTTGTAGTTTGAAATACTCCTGTCCTGACTAGCAAATGAACAGGCTTTGCTCTTGCTGCGACCTTACCTGTAATAATTACAGGGTCAGGAACCAGTACTAGGCTCACATTCTGATCACTCTCACCAGGGCTCATGTCCATGGCAACAAGAAAGTACAAGGTAGAGATACCATTCTATGAGGGGGCTGCTTACCATTCCGCAGATGGTAACGAGTCACCTACCAATCTGCACACGGTAATGGGTCATTTACCATCATATAGCAAGTCAAGGGCAGGCCCCCAATCACGAGGATCACCAGAAGCCCTCGTACTGGTGAGCATTACTCACGTAACTTCCAGCAGATTTCCCACATAGTATCTAAACTGGCAAGTGGAAGTTATTGAATAAATTACTCTAAAGGGTTCATTTGAAACACTGGTCATTTTTTGAAATGACAGTAGTTTGTAAATTTATAATACAATGGCTTTAACACAATTTAACAAATTCCCTGCTGTTTAAATAGTTGCACAATGCTGTTTAAATCAGCTTGCTCCCATTTGGATTAGAGACACTAGTAGGGTTATTTATTTATTAACTGGCTGCTGGGACCTCTGCAGCATCAAAGCAAACACAATAAGAACTGGCTTAAGTGCTTAAAAAAAGTAAAACGACCTTTGGGCAGTTCATTCTCACTCAGAGGCCACAGGGTGGCTAATGTAGGACTGGTACAGCAGAGTGCCCGTGGGGGGTTGGCGTTGGGAGCAACGTTCCCGTCGAGCTGTGCGGCCGCCTGGAGGTCCCACGCAGCCCGGAACCGGCTTTCCAAATGGGACAAATGCGCAACATTTTGAATGGGCCACGCAGCCCATTAAAAAGGTAAAAAAAAAAGTTAGGGGGGAACATTGATTGGGAGCTGTACCTGACCTGGGAGTGCTTTCTACTGACACTGGGAGCCTGAAACAGAAAGTATTCTATCCCAGCATTTAACATCCTTCACCTTCGGGCACATAAAATTCACTAAAAAAGGAAACATGAATCCCAGTTTGTTTTTACAAATGAATTTCAATATAGATCAGTGTGCGGTGGTGCATTTTGGTAGGAGGGATAAGGAGGCTACCTACTCCTTGGTAAAGAGGAGTCTAATTTGGGGTAGAGATGCAGAGGGATCTAGGGGTACAGATACACAAATCATTAATAGTAGCAACGCAGGTTAACAAAACCGCAGGAAGTGAAAACAAAGCAGCGTGCTTCATTTCTAGAGAAATAGAATTCAAAAGCGCCTTTCACGACCTCACAATGTCCCAAAGCGCTTTACAACCGATGAGGTAATTTTGAAGTGGAGTCGCTGTTGTAATGTAGGAAACGCAGCAGCCAATCTGCGCTCAGCAAGATCCCACAAACAGCAATGTGATGATGACCAGATAATACTGGCTGATGGATAAATATTGCTCAGAACTAACGTTCCCGCTAAGCTTCGGTCGGGAGGTCCCACACAGGCTGCTCACCAGCTGTTCCGCTGGAAAATATACCGCGCAGCAAATTTAAAGGGACCGCGCAGCAAAATATTAGATAGAATATTGCCCAGTACACCGGGGAGAAATTCCCTGCTCTTCTTCGAATAGTGCCATGGGATCTTTTAAATCCATCTGACAGGGCAGACGGAGCCTCGGTTTAACGGATCATTCAAAAGACAGCATCTCTGACAGCGCAGCACTGGAGTGTCAGCCTCGATTTTGTGCTCAAGTCTCCGGAATTTGGAAGTTGAACTCATGACCTTCTGACTCCGAGGCGAGAGTGCTACTCACTGAGCCACAGCCGACACGGCTACGTTAGGTTAAACTTACATAGGACCAAGATCGAGTATAGACCAACATAAGAAATAGGAGTCGGAGTCGGCCATTCGGCCCCTCGAGCCTGCTCCGCCATTCAATAAGATCATGGCTGATCTTCAACCTCAACTCCACTTCCCTGCACTATCCCCATATCCCTCGATTCCCTTAATATCCAAAAATATATCTATGCACGGTTCTGGTCTCCGTATTACAAAAAGGATATAGAAGCAGTGGCGATAGTGCTAAAAATTTACACGGATGATACCACAACTGAGGGGGTACAACTATCTGGAAAGACTGAACAAGCTGGGGCTCTTTTCTCTAGAAAGGAGAAGACCGAGAAGTGACCCAATAAAGTCATTAAAATTATGAAGGGGTTCGATAGGGTAGATGCAGAGAAGATGCTCACACTTGTGGGAAGTCCAAAACTAAGGGCCATAAATAGAAGATAGTCACGAACAAATCCAATAAGGAATTCAGGAGAAACTTCTTTGCTCAGAGCGGTGAGAATGTGGAACATGGAGGAGTTGAGAAGAATAGCACAGATGCATTTAAGGGGAAGCTAGACCTGATGGGCCAAATGGCCTGTTTCTGTGCTGTAAAATTCTATATGAAAATGCTCACGGTTTCACTGCAACTGTTCTTTCCCCCCCACGGGCACACGTCACCTGCAACTGCAGTTCAGCAGCCTGCTCCCAGGCCACTGCTTCTCTGCAGTCCATGCGATGAGGAATGCAATTGTCCCGGGGATAATGCTCCCTCCCTTGTTTTGGGGAACAACTGGTTGCTACCTGTTGCCTCCTCCCCAGTGACTCTGCTGAGCAGCATGGGGCAAATTGCTCTACAATTCCATAGTGCTTCAACAGACTGTCCCACTTGTTGTTGTTGAGTGGGTTAGACACTGTCTTATTACCTTGGGCCTGGGTTCACATGCAACCCAGAGTGATCGAATCAAAATCTCCTCCATCTGCAGTTTGTGAGGGTCCTATGAATTTGGCAAACCCAATCTGATTCTTGACATGGGTCCAATATACAAAACGGTCCCTGATTTGGCAATCTCACTCAGAAATGTGTGAAACGGAAGAAAATGTCACGCTGGTGCAGTCTGGGATGTTCACAGTGAAAATAGGTTCCACTTCCAGCACTTAACACCTCGCACCGTGATGAGCACAAAATTCACAATTAAAAATGGGAAAGCTTCGTACAATAAATCCACTTTTGGTACATCTCTTTCGGTCAGACAGGGTCTCAAATTCAGTTTTTTGCATCCGTTTATTATCGCAAAAATCAGCCGATAAACTAGAAAACACAACAGGGGGGGGCTCTGCTCCCTCACAGCCACTGAGCTCCCGTGGGCAATCAATCCCTCTGCTCGCTAACATTACTTGGCATCATTACAAAGAGTAAACACAAAACATTTGTGTCTGGGACAGCAGGGGAGGGGGCTGACGATTATGGAGCTAATTGCATAGAATTAGGAGCTGGACGCCGCCCGAGTTTCCAGAAGCTGTGTAATTCGCCGAGATGGTGGTGCATAGCCTGCAGTGCTTCCTTACCCAAGAGATTTGGATCCACTTCGTTCCAGTCAAATGAAGTCAGAGGCGCACAGAAGTCAGAGTTCTTGTTGTTGTTCAGTAAGCATTCCAGCCGTGTTTCGGTATCGCTCACCTAGAACATGAAGCGAATGAAAAACATATTTAGCAAACTTCTGTCGCGCACGCAATTCTTCCCACTCGTTTGAAGGCCCCAGCTCTTGCTGGGCCCGACTCATTGCCTGAGTGTGCCATTCCTCCTAGGTGAACCTGGCCGGTGAACGCCAGCAGGCCATTCGATGAGAGGGGAATCATCACAGCCAATCCCGACACCAGAACTCTGTGCACTTCAGCACGACTCAATAGTGTTCAGAAAACCCGCTGACTCAGGAGCGCTGCAGCCATTTGCCGCACCCCTACTGCCCCACCAGTAATTTCAGCCACTCCATCCGTTAAATCTGAACCTACGCTTCACTATCAACGCCTACAATTCTTCATCCTTAAACCCCATGTCACTACACCTTTGGAATAGCAACCCCATCGTACAATGTAACGATTCTCAAGAGAGCAGCAATGCAATCGCTCAGGATTTCAAGAGGTTCAGTTATCTATCAACAATACACACCTCAATCACATTTTAGGAATACAAGTTAACAGCTCGCTGATGGTCTGGTCAGTCAGTACGTGCAAAGCAAAAAACTGAGCCAAACCACACAGAACAAAACGTTGCTAGGTTTGATCAGTACCGGGTTAGCAGGTTCCAGCTTGGCAGTACTTGGGATGGTACAGATGGCCTCAAAGATCCAGGGCCCGGGGTTGGGGGGAGCGGGAAGAAATAATCAGCCAGGGTTCCTGCTCTTGCCCACTTTCCAGTGACTCGCGCTGGAAAGCATGTGTGGTTGGACACTGGGGAGGATAAAATTGAGCTGGACTGCGAGGCTGTCGTGATTAAATATATTGGCCTTGGAGGGTGTGCAGCGTAGGTTTACCAGAATGATACCCAGACTGCAAGGGTTAAGTTACAAGGAGAGATGACATAAATAGGTCATATTCCCTAGAATTTAGAAGGTTAAGGGGTGATCGGATCGAAGTTTTCAGGATATTAAGGGGAACAGATAGGGTAGGTAGAGAGAAACTATTTCCGCTGGTTGGGGATTCTCAGACTAGGGGGCATCGTCTAAAAATTAGAGCCAGACCTTTCAGGAGTGAAATTAGGAAACACTTCTACACAAAGGGTAGTGGAAGTTTGGAACTCTCTTCCGTAAACAGCTAGATCAATTGTTCGTTTTAAATCGGAGATTAATAGCTTGTTAACCAAAGGTATTAAGGGATATGGGCCAAAGGCAGGTATCTGGAGTTAGGTCGCAGATCAGCCATGATCTCATTGAATGGTGGAGCAGGCTCGAGGGGCTGAGTGGGCTACTCCTGTTCCTGTGCTTAGACTTGCATATGCAGAGTGGCCATTTAAGGGGAAGTACACATCTACCTCAGCGAGATCAGCGGCTCCAGGAGAGAAAATCCGGAGGAAAGTTTGAGACACGATTGCACACAGTCTACATCACAAACCATTTCCCTTCTCTTACTCACTTCTCACATAGGCAGCAAAAATCAGTATCATTTGCCCCCCTCTGCCTCATCTGAAGACGGCACTGGCGCGAATGATCAGCATCAAAATTCCTGGAACATTGATCGCAGACTGACTCCCCTTCTGACGGTGCCCACTCTTGCTGGGATGTGATTCCAAGGCATCCCAGTATCCCCGCCAAACGGCCAAGCTTCATGTACGAGCTTAGATTGAGCATGTTGGCATCACAGCCCGACTGCAGCCTCATCCGATTTCTACATACACGCACAGGCTACTGAACAGCAGGACCCTGGCTGGTTTTTCCCTCCTTAGCTCAGGATTACTGAGGGCACTCGCAGCATGCTAACTCCTGCCTGGCTGAGAACAGCTAATACAACACAGTCTATAAATCACAGTAAAGACCCTCCAGTCTCTCTGGCTTGCTGCATACTGCTTCAGTCATTGGTGGCGCTAAAGCAGCAAATATGTTCATCGAATCTAAATTTCCCTCAAAGCTTCCACTAAAATTTTCTCCACAACACATATCTTAGTGCTCTCCGCAACGCAACAGCAAGCTATCTCAACCCAAAATCCTGTGTCTAGTTTCGCTACTAGTTTCATTTCAGACAGATCAGTGCATCATAAAACAAAGCGACAACGTTTAATCAGTATGCACACAGTACACGAACATTCATCAGTGTGCAGTACCAAGGGAGTGCTGCATTGTCAGCAGTGCCCTCTTTTCAGATGAGACATTAAGCTGAGGCTCCATCTGCCTGTTTCGCTGAAGGTTAAAATCTCACAGCTCCAGAAGAGGTGGGAGAGTGGGGGTGGGCGGTGGGAGTTGGGTCTCCGTGTCCTACCCAACAATCGCTCTTCAACCAACATCACCCAAAGGATTCCCTTTACTCACTATTCATGGATTTTGTTATACGGACAACAGCTGCCATATTGGCCTCCATAACAGTCACTGCACTGCAAAGTAAAATCACTAAAGATGTGAAGAGCTATTTCCCCTTCACTCACCATCATTCTCAACCTGGACCCAGTCTCCTTCTGTCCCTCAAGCTCTTTCCCTCACCTCCCACCCTATTAACTGTGTAACATTCTCCCCCTCCCCCGGGGGGATTTCACTCTCCCTCTCTCCCTCGGGGGGGGGGGGGGGGGGGCCCTCACTCCCTCGGGGGGGGCCCTCACTCCTTCTCCCTCGGGGGGGGGGGCCCTCACTCCCTCTCCCTCGGGGGGGGGGCCCTCACTCCCTCTCCCTCGGGGGGGGGGGCCCTCACTCCCTCTCCCTCGGGGGGGGGGGGGGCCCTCACTCCCCCTCCCTCGGTGGGGGGGGGCCTCACTCCCCCTCCCTCGGTGGGGGGGGCCCTCATTCCCCTCCCTCGGGGGGGGGGCAGGCCCTCACTCCCCCTCCCTCGGGGGGGGGGAGGCCCTCACTCCCCCTCCCTCGGGGGGAGGCCCTCACTCCCCCTCCCTCGGGGGGGGGGGGCCCTCACTCCCCCTCCCTCGGGGGGGGGGGGCCCTCACTCCCCCTCCCTCGGGGGGCCCTCACTCCCCCTCCCTCGGGGGGGCCTCACTCCCCCTCCCTCGGGGGGCCCTCACTCCCCCTCCCTCGGGGGGCCCTCACTCCCCCTCCCTCGGGGGGCCCTCACTCCCCCTCCCTCCGGGGGCCCTCACTCCCCCTCCCTCGGGGGGCCCTCACTCCCCCTCCCTCGGGGGGCCCTCACTCCCCCTCCCTCGGGGGGGGGGGGGGGCCCTTACTCCCCCTCCCTCGGGGGGGGGGGGCCCTCACTCCCCCTCCCTCGGGGGGGATGGGGCCCTCACTCCCCCTCCCTCGGGGGGGGGGGGGCCCTCACTCCCCCTCCCTCGGGGGGGGGGGGGGGGCCCGGGCCCTCCCGCCATCCCCTCCCTCGGGGGGCCCTCGCCCTCCCGCCATCCCCTCCCTCGGGGGGCCCTCGCCCTCCCGCCTTCCCGGCCCTCGGGGGGCCCTCGCCCCCCCGCCTTCCCGGCCCTCGGGGGGCCCTCGCCCCCCCCGCCTTCCCGGCCCTCGGGGGGCCCTCGCCCCCCCGCCTTCCCGGCCCTCGGGGGGCCCTCGCCCCCCCGCCTTCCCGGCCCTCGGGGGGCCCTCACCCCCCCCCCCAAAGCCCCTGAACCCCAGGCCCGGCCTCACCCTCCAGACGCGCAGGTAGTCCCCGGAGGTGGCGAGCAGGTCGGGGTAGACGCCCTTGGTGTCGGGGATCCACATGATCTTGGTGGTGGGGTAGGGGTGGTCGAAGGTGTTGCGGGAGATGAACTCGGAGCTCTCCTCGTCCAGGCCCACGATCTGCACCTTGTTGTTGTATTCCTCCACGAAGGAGCCGAGCGCCAGGCGGAAGCGCTTGTCGGGCCGCACGCTCCAGTTCATGGCGTACACGGTCCACGGCGCCTCGTACTTGTAGATCTCCTTCCTCTTGCCGTGCATGCTCATCTTGGGATGGGAGGCCCGCTCGCCGCCGCGGCCCCGGCTCCAGCCCACCTGTCCCGCCGCCTCCGCCGGCCGGCCGCGCACCTCAGCCCACAACAATAAACCGCTCAAACTCACGGCGGAACCCGTCCGCTGACTGACAGCCGCCGCAACCAATCGCCACCGGCCGCCCGCTGACTGACAGCCGCCGCAACCAATCGCCGCCGGCGGCCCATTGGCTTACGGATGGACAAGTGGGTCAACCAATGACAATTGGTGGGCGGCCCTTCCGTTGAGATCTTAGCTTTGATTGGTCAGAAATGGAGATCAGATTGATGGACAAGGAAAGCCACCAATCACATTTAAGAAAGGCGGGAGCCCATCGGTTTAACGGATTGGAGATCAAGTTGATGGACAGTGAAGGGCGCCAATCACCTTTAGGCGGGGAGGCGGGACTGTTTCGTTTACGGATTGACAATCGCGCCGACCAATGACATATGGGCAATTGTTGGGCGGTTATTTCCGTTGGGACGTTAACTTTGATTGGTTAGAAATGAAGCTCAAATTGATGGACAAGGCCACCAATCACATTTAAGGGAGGCGGGAGCCCTCGGTTTAACGGCTTGACAACGACGCAGTCGATGGGCGGGTCTTCCGTTGGCACGTTGGGTGTGATTGGGAGAAAGCCTTGGGATCAGATTGGCCTTCTAGTTGACCAACAAGGGAGGGAGGGATATAGCTGCAGTGGAGGCAGTTCAGAGAAGGTTGACTGGGTTGATTCATGGGATGAGGGGGTTGTCTTATGAGGAAAGGTTGAGCCAGTACGATTTGGACAGATTGGGTGATTGGGCAGAAACATGGCAAATGCACTATAATGTGGATAAATGTGAGGTTATCCACTTTGGTGGCAAAAACAGGAAGGCAGATTATTATTTGACTGGCAATAGATTGGGAGAAGGGGAAGTGCAACGAGACCTGGGTGTCCTTGTGCACCAGTCGCTGAAGGTAAGCATGCAGGTGCAGCAGGCGGTTAAGAAGGCAAATGGTATGTTGGCCTTCGTAGCGAGAGGATTCGAGTACAGGAACAAGGATGTCTTGCTGCAATTGTACAGGGCCTTGGTGAGACCACATCTTGAGTATTGTGTGCAGTTTTGGTCACCTTATCTGAGGAAGGATGTTCTTGCCATGGAGGGAGTGCAGCGAAGATTCACCAGGCTGATACCTGGGATGGCAGCAATGACGTATGAGGAGAGATTGTGTCGATTGGGCTTATACTCACTGGAGTTTAGAAGATTGAGAGGGGATCTCATCGAAACCTATAAAATTCTGTCAGGTCTGGACAGACTAGATGCAGAAAGGATGTTTCTGATGGCCGGGGAGTCCAGAACCAGGGGTCATAGTCTAAGGATAAGGGGTAAGCCATTTAGGACTGAAATGAGGAGGAATTTCTTCACCCAGAGAGTGGTGAACCTGTGGAATTCTCTGCCACAGAGGGCGGTGGAGGCCAGTTCATTAAATATATTCAAGAGTTGGATATATTTCTTGAGGCTAAAGGGATCAAGGGATATGGGGAGAAGGCAGGGACAGGGTACTGAATTTGGATGATCAGCCATGATCTCATTAAATGGCGGAGCAGGCTCGAAGGGCCGAATGGCCTACTCCTGCTCCTATCTTCTATGTTTCTATACTCATTGGAGTTTGGAAGAATGAAAGGGGATCTCATTGAAAGATATAAGATGCTGAGGGGGCTCGACAGGGTAGATGCTGAGAGGATGTTTCCCCTCGTGTGGGACATAGAAACATAGAAGATAGGAGCAGAGTCGGCCATTTGGCCCCTTGAGCCTGCTCCGCCATTCAATCAGATCATGGCTCATCATCCAAACGCAGCACCTCCATTCAGTCTGTAAGGGTGACCCCGAGCTTCCGGTCGCCTGTCACTTTAATTCACCGCCCCATTCCCACTCGGACCTCACCGTCCGCGGCCTCTTGTATTGTTCCACGGAAGCTCAGCCTAAGCTCGAGGAACAGCACCTCATCTTCCGATTAGGCACTTTACAGCCTTCCGGACTCAATATCGAGTTCAACAATTTCAGATCATAACCTCGGCCCCTATTACATTTTTACTTATATTTTTTATCCACACCTTTGTTTTGGCCTTTTCCCCCCCCCCACCTTTCTTTTTTTTCTCTCTCCCACATGGCAGCTGTCTCCCATTCTGCCAGCGCATTTCACACCTAATCTAGAGCTGTCTTTTGTCTCCACTAGTCCTATCACCATCTCGTCTCGTTTTGAATACCTCTTAATGTCTCTTCTCTTTTGTTTTCTCCCAGCCAGGCCTCTTAATCTATTTCATTCCCTGTGCCTCTTTAGTCTTGACAAAGGGTTTTGACCCAAAACGTTGACTCTAATTTCTCTCCACGGATGTTGCCTGGCCTGCTGAGTTTTTCCAGCATTTTCTGTTATTTCAGTACCCTGTCCCTGCCTTCTCCCCGTATCCCTTGATCCCTTTAGCCTTAAGAAATATATCTAACTCCTTCTTGAATATATTTAATGAATTGGCCTCTACTGCCTTCTGTGGTAGAGAATTCCACAGGTTTACCACTCTCTGGATGAAGAAATTCCTCCTCATCTCTGTCCTAAATGGCTTACCCCTTATCCTTAGACTGTGACCCCTGGTTCTGGACTCCCCCGCCATCGAGAACATCCTTCCTGCATCTAGTCTGTCTAGTCCTGTTAGAATTTTATAAGTTTCAATAAATCTAGAACTAGGGGACACAGTCTCAGAATAAGGGGTCGCCCATTTAAAACGGAGATGAGGAGGAATTTCTTCTCTCAGAGGGTCGTGAATCTTTGGAATTCTCTTCCACGGAGAGCTGTGGAGGCTGGGTCATTGAATATATTTAAGGTGGAGATAGAGAGATTTTTGAATGATAAGGGAGTCGAGGGTTATGGGGAAGTGGAGTTGAGGCCAAGATCAGATCAGCCATGGTCTTATTGAATGGTGGAGCAGGCTCGCGGGGCCAAATGACCTACTCCTGCTCCTATTTCTTATGTTCTTAGGAGTCACTCTGGCCATTGTATAAGTTGTTGTTTAATTTAGCCTTAGAGCCACAAACTGACAGCTCGGGGGGGGGGGGGGGGGAAGCGTTGGTGGCAACACTCACTGCCCAGTGGTACACTTTGGGGCCGAATTTTGTGAACTGGGAACTCTTGTCCCCAAGAAAACGGTATGGTCACCCTAAGTTAGGAGGGGCAGCAAGGAGAGCAGATGGGAGCAGAAAGTTGCAAAGGGACACAGACAGATTAAGTGAGCGGACAAAACTACGGCAAATGAGTTCAATGTGGGCAAGTGTGAGGTCATCTACTTTGGACCCAAGAAAGACAATTCAGAGCAATTTCTAAAGGTTAGAGATAAGGAACTGTACAGGAGCAGAGAGATTGGGGAGTCCAAGTACAGAAATCACTGAAAGCTAGAAGACAGGTACAAAAAAAATCAGAAACGCTCATGGAATGTTGGCTGCCATCTCAATGGGGCTGGACTACAAAGGGGAGGAAGTGATACTTCAGTCATATCGAGTCTTGGTCAGATCCAATCTGGAGTACTGCATTTTTTTTATTCGTTCATGGGATGTGGGCATCGCTGGCAAGGCCAGCATTTATTGCCCATCCCTAATTGCCCTCGAGAAGGCGGTGGTGAGCTGCCTTCTTGAACCGCTGCAGTCCGTGTGGTGAAGGTGCTCCCACAGTGCTGTTAGGGAGGGAGTTCCAGGATTTTAATCCAGCGACGATGAAACAACGGCGATATACTTCCAAGTCAGGCTGGTGTGTAACTTGAGGGGGAACTTGGAGGTGGTGGTGTTCCCATGCACCTGCTGCCTGTAGGGTTCTCAAAATTCCCACATTCCCCAAAGGTTATGGATAAAGGGACCCTGTATGGACGAGTTATTAAAAAGGGTACCCAAAATGGCTTCTGAAACCTCGTGACCAAAACCGACAGGATTTTAAAAGCAAGGCCCTGCAAAAAGGCAGGCCCTGAAACGAAACCTAACCTGCATAAAGCTGTGAAGAGACTTTGTAAAGCCAGACAGCTAGGTAAACACAGAATATACATTCTTCATCTTGGAACAGATCAAGTCAGAATGGACCTAATCAACCTGTTTGCATACATAATCGGTAACAGCTCACAGGTAGCTGCCAAGCCAGGAAACCCGATTGTATTTTTCATAAATAACAGCCAGGATATCGAAGCCATTAAAACAAGGAGACAACCACCCCAGAAGTCATTAAAGTAAATGACTGTAATCATTTAGACGAGCCCGCCAAAAGTTAGACAAAGCACTGAACTGATTTGGTGCGCAGATAAGGGGTGAAGAACCGGGTATAATTGTAGGCACACTCTCTCTTCGCTCTCTTATCTCGTCCCCGTGCTCCAGACACCGAGGACGCCCATTACAACACCGGGGGCCAAACACAGGGAGGAGGACAGAACCGAATCAAACAAGCACAGGACACACAGGCCGCAACCGGCCAGACGAGACAAGACGAACGGTAAAACCGGTAAAGGCAGAGAAGGGCAGCGGAAAGACGCGTTGGGGGACAAATGGCCTAGTTATAAGCCGGCGTTTGTGAGAATCAGTTGGCGTTCAAAGCCTTTGAGAATAAACTAGCGTTTAAAGCCTGGACAGAAAAATCGGACAGTCAAGCCCATTTAAGAATATAATGGTGTTCGAAGCATGGGTAGTGAAATCAAGTTGACAATATAAACCGCCAACCGAGCCCCAACCGTCGCAAAACCGTCGGCAACCAAACCGCCCGAGGAAGAAGACCCATCGCGACGAGACACCCCAACAAAGACGTTAATGAAGGAGAAGGAGGGGTATTTTACTCAGACGACTCCATCACCGCGCCCTGCTACCACATGACGACGGCGAACCCCAAAGGACAACAAGAGTGAACCTCAAAACCCATTGCCAGTTAAATCAACAGGTTTCGAATTGGTGAGCATGAATTCCTGGCCCCTCATAGCTTAATCTAGTTAGGTATAGGGGGTGGGATAAGGAGATTTTTTATGTATGTTTCCCTCGATGTGCCGTGTGTTCCCCATTCCCATATAAGTGTAATTGTTTATGCCTGTAACTATATCAGTAATTCTCAGTAAGATTGTGTTGTATTGTGTTTTTAATAAAAATTGCGGTTTTCTTGCACCAAACCACTTGTCTACTCGATTTTCTGTATCGTCGCCTGTACCTAAGTCCGGTGTCTAGAACCCAGGGGTGTGGGAGCGATTCGAACCGCTCAGTGACAGTCAGGGGCAGAGCTGACTGGGCACACACGCCAAGGCCACCCCCCTACATGCCCATGTCCTTCTAGGTGGTAGAGGTCGCGGGTTTGGGAGGTGCTGCCGAAGAAGCCTTGGTGAGTTGCTGCAGTGCATCTTGTAGATGGTACACACTGCAGCCACGGTACGCCGGTGGTGGAGGGAGTGAATGTTTAAGGTGGTGGATGGGGTGCCAATCAAGCGAGCTGCTTTGTCCTGGATGGTGTCGAGCTTCTTGAGTGTTGTTTACTCAGTTTGCTACTCAGGAAGGATGTATTGATTGGCCTTGGAGGAGGTGCAGTGCAGATTCACCAGAATGATACCAGGGCTTAGAGGGTTACATTATGAAACAGGTTGCATAAACATGGCTTGTAGTCCCTTGAGTTTAGAAGATTGAGCTGTGATCTGATCGAGGTGTTTAAAATGTTAAAAGGATTCAATAGAGAAGATTCAAAGAAACGATTTCCTCTGGTGGGGAATCAAGAACGAGGGGACACGATCTTAAAATTAGAGCTAGGCCGTTCAGGAGTGAAATCAGGAATCGCCTTGTCACACAAAGGGTAGTAGAAATCTGGGGATCAGATGGTTGTGTTCATTCAGCTATTTACAATCTATAGCAATGACTTAGATGAGGGGACCGAGTGTAATATATCAAAGTTTGCTGAGGATAAAAAGTTAGGTGGGAAAGTAAGCTGTGAGGAGGACGCAAGGAGGCTGCAAAGGGATATAGACAGGTTAAGTGATTGGGCAAGGATGTGGCAGATGGAATATAATGTGGAGAAATGTGAAGTTATCCACTTTGGTAGGAAAATAGAAAAGCAGAATATTTTTTAAATGGAGACTGGGAAATTTTGGTATTCAGAGGGACTTGTAAACAAATCACAAAGTTAACATGCAGGTACAGCAAGCAATTAGGAAAGCAAATGGTAAGTTAGCTTTTATTTATTTATTTTTTTAATTCATTAATGGGATGTGGGCGTTGATGTGCCTCAATAATCCCGAGACTCGATGTTAGCGAAACAAAACAAGGCTTTTATTAACTTAGAAGATAACACGCAGTGGAGAGAGGTATCTTCCCTGGAGGTCTGCAGTACTGGCTGTGAGGCCAGACTGAGCTGGCTTACATAGAGACCAGGTATGGGCGGAGCCCTACACACAACACATTCCATACATTCCAATACACAATACAATGGTGAGGAGAAACCTGAAACCAACCACAGTCACAGGCAATACAATGGTAAGGGGGAACCTGAAACCAACCACAGTCACAGGCAGTGATGAATGGAATATTTCATCACATTCACCCCTTCTATAGATTTAGTCTGTTCGGGGGTTTGGTAGTCCTCTGCGACCGACGTGGCTGTTGTGGTGTCGCGGGTGTCGGCTGGGTGTCCCCGGTGGCCTCCTGGGTCTCTGCCGGGGGTGCCGCCAGGGTTGTTGAAGGGGTAGTTGGTGGGGGTGCCGTTGGTCGATGTTCTTCCGGGGGTGATGAAAGAGTAGTGGGTGGGTAAGAGTTGCTGTGGTCGTTGTTGCTGCTATTGCCGTGGTTGTTGTCGTTACCGGCTGGGGCGACGTCTTTTATTGACACGGTGTCCTCCCGTCGGCGTGCCGGACATACGCGTATTGGGGGTTGGCGTGGAGTAGGTGCACTGGCTCCACGAGAGGGTCCATCTTATGGCCCCTCACATGCCTTCGCACGAATACCGGACCTGGGGTGGAGAGCCATGACGGCATGGATACGCCGGAGGTGGATTTCCGGGGGAAGCTAAACATTCGTTCATGAGGCGTGGCATTAGTGGCAGTACACAATAGCGACCGTATCGAATGGAGCACATCTGAGAGGACTTCCTGCCAGCGGGAGATAGGGAGGCCCTTGGTCCTTAGAGCTAGAGTGACTGCTTTCCATACTGTCCCGTTCTCTCGCTCCACTTGACCGTTACCCCGGGGGTTGTAGCTGGTGGTACGGCTCGTGGCGATACCCCTGGACAGCATGTACTGGCGTAGCTCTTCACTCATGAAGGACGCCCCCCTATCCGTGTGGATGTAGCTCGGCATACCGAACAGGCAGAACAGGCTGTTGAGGCATTTAATGACCGTGGCGCTGGTCATGTCTGGGCAGGGGAAGGCGAATGGGAACCGGGAGTATTCGTCCACAATGTTCAGGAAGTAAACATTGCGGTCGACGGACGGGAGGGGGCCCTTGAAATCTAAGCTGAGCCGCTCAAAGGGCCGTGTAGCTTTGATTAAGTGAGCTCTATCAGGGTGGTAGAACCGAGGCTTGCACTCAGCGCAAGTGCGGCAGTTCCTGGTCAGAGACCGAACTTCCTCAATCGAGTAGGGTAAGTTGCGGGACTTTATGAAGTGGAACAGCCGCGTGACCCCTGGGTGGCAGAGGTCGTTGTGGAGGGTCTGTAGCCGATCCCCGGTGGCGCTGGCACACATCCCTCGTGAGAGGGCATCTGGGGATTCGTTAAGGGCCCCTGGCCGGTAAATGATGTCATACTCGAAGGTGAAGAGCTCGATCCGCCACCTAAGAATCTTATCATTTTTGATCTTCCCCCTCTGTTTATTATTGAACATAAACGCTACCGACCGCTGGTCGGTAAGTAGGGTGAAGCGTTTGCCGGCTAGGTAGTGACGCCAGTGGCGCACTGCCTCCACGATGGCTTGGGCCTCCTTTTCCACAGAGGAGTGTCTGATCTCGGGCCCTTGGAGGGTCCTCGAGAAGAAAGCTACGGGCCGCCCCGCCTGGTTGAGGGTGGCCGCCAAGGCAAAGTCAGACGCATCACTTTCCACTTGAAATGGAGTGTTCTCGTCCACTGCCTGTAGCGTGGCCCGCTCAATATCCTGCTTAATGCTTTTGAAGGCGGCGTGGGCCTCAGCAGAGAGCGGAAAAGAGGATGCTTTCAAGAGGGGGCGGGCTTTGTCGGAGTAGTTGGGGACCCATTGGGAATAATAAGAAAATAACCCCAGGCACCTTTTCAGGGCTTTGGGAGTGTTGGGCAGGGGCAGCTCCCGTAGGGGGCGCAATCGGTCGGGGTCTGGTCCGATTTCCCCATTCTCCACCACGCTGCCTAGTATGCAGAGGCGCGTGGTGTTGAAAACGCACTTGTCCTCGTTGTAGGTGAGGTTGAGTTTTTGTGCGGTTTTCAGGAACCTCTCGAGGTTCGAGTCGTGATCCTGCTGGTTGTGACCGCAGATGGTGACGTTGTCGAGGTAGGGGAAGGTTGCCTGCAAGTGGTGGTCATCGACCATGCGATCCATCTCCCTCTGGAAGACCGAGACCCCATTCGTCACCCCAAAGGGGACACTGAGGAATTGGTAGAGGCGCCCGTTCGCCTCGAAGGCGGTGTACGGGCGGTCCTCTGGTCTGATAGGGAGCTGGTGGTACGCTGACTTGAGGTCGATGGTGGAGAACACCCGGTATTGGGCGATTTGGTTCACCATTTCTGATATGCGGGGTAGCGGGTAGGCGTCTAGTTGGGTGTACCTGTTGATCGTTTGGCTATAGTCGATCACCATCCGTTTCTTCTCGCTACCCCTTACCACCACCACTTGGGCGCGCCACGGGCTATTGCTGCATTCAATAATGCGCTCTTTCAGGAGCCTGTCTACCTCGGTTGCGATAAACCACCTGTCCTCCCAGCTGTACCTCCTGCTTTTGGTCGCTATTGGCCGGCAGTTAGGGGTAAGGTTCGCGAATAGCGAAGGCGGCTTTACCTTCAGGGTAGCCAGGCCGCACACTGTGAGGGGCGGCTGGGACCCACCGTACTTGAGCGTGATGCTTTGGTGGTTGCACTGGAAATCCAGGCCCAAGATCACGCTCGCGCATAGATTCTTCATGATTAATACTTTAAAATTATCGTATACAGTCCCGTTAACGGACAATTGTACCGTGCAGTAACCCAGAATGGTCGATGTCTGGGTTTTATCAGCCATAGAGATGGTACCCCGAGTAGGGACCACCTTTAGGGAGAGTTGTCGTGCCAGTTCCGGGTGGATAAAACTCTCCGTGCTTCCACTGTCAATTAAACATTTAACCCCGCACCCGTTTACCTCGATGTCCACCATTGATTTGGATAGCGGGTGGGGCCTGGTCTGGTCCACTGTGACCGATGCCACTGTAGGGCCCTGATCGAGACAAGATGGCGTCCGCACTGTCTGCTCACAAGATGGCGGACCCCACGAGGTCGGGCAAGATGGCGTCCAAGATGGCCGCTCCCACGGCGCACACGCGGCGGTGGCGGGTTTTGGTTTTCCAGCGGGGTTCCCTCTGCACACCTTCCCAAAGTGCCCCTTCTTACCGCACTTAAAGCAGGTGGTGCCTTTCGCCGGGCACAGGTTTCTGGTGTGCTTTGGCTGCCCGCAGAAGTAGCAGTTGGGTCCCCGACGCGTCGCGGCTGTCGTAGGGCTTCTGGGGGGAGAGCGGGGCCCCGACGGTGTCGGGCTGCCGGGCGGGGAAGATGCCTTCCAAGATGGCGGCACCCTTGGTGCACACGTGGCGGCGTGGACGGCGCGGGCTGAAGAGTAGGCGTCCGAGTTTCTCTGGGCCACATCCAGGGATCGCGCGGTGTCCGCAGCCTGTTTCAGGTCCAATCCCGTTTTTTCCAGCAGTCTTTGCCGGATGTAAGTGGAGCTGAGGCCTGTGATAAAGGCATCGCGAACAAGCTTGTCGGTGTACACTGCGGCTTTTACATCTCGGCACTTGCAGTCTTTGCCAAGCATTTTCAGGGAGCCTTGGAACTCCTCCACCGATTCCCCAGGTCGCTGTGCACGAGTGGCGAGCAGATGCCTAGCATACACCTCATTCGTAGGCTGCTGGTAATGCGCCTTTAAGATGTCACAGGCGGCCAGGTACGTGTCGGCGTCTTGGATGAGGGGGTAAACCCGGTGGCTTACCCAATTCCGCAGAATTCCGAGTTTCATACTCGCAGCGTCCGTAGCGTCTTTGACGGCTGCGGAATTGTCCAGGAAGAATTCCATACACATAAACCAGTGTCCGAAGCGTGCTGATGCGTCCGGAGCATGCTGATCCAAATCCAAACGTTCGGGTTTCAGGAGTTGATCCATTGTGTTGAAAAATAAGTTAATAAAATTGATGTGCCTCAATAATCCCGAGACTCGATGTTAGCGAAACAAAACAAGGCTTTTATTAACTTAGAAGATAACACGCAGTGGAGAGAGGTATCTTCCCTGGAGGTCTGCAGTACTGGCTGTGAGGCCAGACTGAGCTGGCTTACATAGAGGCCAGGTATGGGCGGAGCCCTACACACAACACATTCCATACATTCCAATACACAATACAATGGTGAGGAGAAACCTGAAACCAACCACAGTCACAGGCAATACAATGGTAAGGGGGAATCTGAAACCAACCACAGTCACAGGCAGTGATGAATGGAATATTTCATCACAGGCGTCGCTGGCTAGGCCTGCATTTAGTGCCCATCCCTAATTGCCCTTGAGAAGATGGTGGTGAGCTGCCTTCTTGAACCGCTGCA
Organism: Somniosus microcephalus; assembly: GCF_052327205.1. NCBI lineage: Eukaryota > Metazoa > Chordata > Chondrichthyes > Squaliformes > Somniosidae > Somniosus > Somniosus microcephalus. The sequence continues at coordinate 58,376,088 of NC_141010.1, read as the reverse complement.
GTCCAGATGGTGTAGGTACACCCACAGTGCTGTTAGGAAGGGAGTTCCAGGATTTTGGCCCAGCGACAGTGAAGGAACGGCGATACAGGTCCAAGTCAGGATGGTGTGTGGCTTGGAGGGGAACTTGTAGGTGGTGATGTTCCCATGCGTCTGCTGCCCTTGTCCTTCTAAGTGGTAGAGGTCGCGGGTTTGGAAGGTGCTGCTGAAGGAGCTTTGGCGAGTTGCTGCAGTGCATCTTGTAGATGGTACACACTGCAGCCACAGTGCGCCGGTGGTGGAGGGAGTGAATGTTGAAGGTGGTGGATGGAGTGCCAATCAAGCGGGCTGCTTTATCCTGAATGGTGTCGAGCTTCTTGAGTGTTGTTGGAGCTGCACTCATCCAGGCAAGTGGAGAGTATTCCATCACACTCCTGACTTGTGCCTTGTAGATGGTGGAAAGGCTTTGGGGAGTCAGGAGGTGAGACACTCGCCGCAGAATTCCCAGCCTCTGGCCTGCTCTTGTAGCCACAGTATTTATATGGCTGGTCCAGTTCGGTTTCTGATCAATGGTAACCCCCAGGATGTTGATAGTGGGGGATTCAGCGATGGTAATGCCATTGAATGTCAAGGGGAGATGGTTAGAGTCTCGCTTGTTGGAGATGGTCATTGCCTGGCACTTGTGTGGTGCGAATGTTACTTGCCACTTGTCAGCCCAAGTCTGAATGTTGTCCAGGTCTTATTACAAAGGGATTAGTGTACAAGAGTAAAGAAGCCTTACTACAATTATATAGGGCCCTGGTGAGACCACACCTGGAGTATTGTGGACAGTTTTGGTCTCCTTACCTAAGGAAGGATATACTTGCCATAGAGGGAGTGCAACGAAGGTTCACCAGACTGGTTCCTGGGATGGGGGATTGTCCTGTGAGGAGAGATTGAGTAGACTAGGTCTATATTCTCTAGAGTTTAGAAGAATGAGATGTGATCTCATTGAAACATATATAATTCTTAAGGGGCTTGACAGGGTAGATGCTGAGAGGATGTTTCCCTGGCTGGGGAGTTTAGAACCAGGGGTCACAGTCTCAGAATAAGGGGCCGGCTATTTAGGACTGAGATGAGGAGGAATTTCTTCACTCAAAGGGTTGTGAACAATGTTCCTTCTAATTTTTTTTGTACTGAGAGGGCCACGAACTCCATTGAGCGCAACCTTTTTGTCGATGGGCAAATTTTACAACAACTTTTACAACAATAACAACTTTTACAACAGCAACCACTTAAGAGCATATACAGTAATGTCATATTGCCACCCCACCGTCTCAAATAATGAGACAATCAGACAAACTCTTAAAAATCAGTGAACCTTTAGTTAGTGGTAGCATTCACCACCACCCCCCGCCCCCGATTTAGAAGGTGAAGGGTTCGAGCCCCATTAAAGATAACCCCGGCCAGTGGAGACTAGAATATGATCCCTAAATACTGGGCTGACATCCAGCAGTGTACTCGTGTCCAGATTAAGTGACCACAGGTTCAGTGCTAGTATTCTCGCCTCGGAGTCAGAAGGGTTGGGTGCGGGCCCCACTCCAGACAACTCTGGTAAGAGTAGCACTGGAACTCTCAATACTGGGTTGATGTCCAGCAGGGGAACTTGAGTCCGATGTGTCTACATCATAAAAGGGACGGCGGGGCACTACAGAGTGTTGGTTGCAGCCCACCTAGGAAAAGGTACTCTGAAGATAAAAACCCGTGAGGAAGGCAATAGGAAACCACCTGAGCTACTCTTCCCAAGTGGCTGAACAATCTCATGTGTACGACTATTTTTTTATTTGTTTGTGGGATATGGGTGTCGCTGGCAAGGCCAGCATTTATTGCCCATCCCTAATTGCCCTTGAGTAGGTGGTGGTGAGCCACCTTCTTGAACCGCTGCAGTCCGTGTGGTGAAGGTACTCCCACAGTGCTGTTAGGGAGTTCCAGGATTTTGACCCAGTGACAATGAAGGATCGGCGATATACTTCCAAGTGAGGATGGTGTGTGACTTGGAGGGGAACTTGGAGGTGGTGGTGTTCCCATATGCCTGCTGCCCTTGTCCTTCTAGGTGGAAGAGGTCGCAGGTTTGGGAGGTGCTGCCAAAGAAGCCTTGGCGAGTTGCTGCAGTTCATCTTGTAGATGGTACACACTGTAGCCACGGTACGCCGGTGGTGGAGGGAGTGAATGTTTAAGGTGGTAGATGGGGTGCCAATCAAGCGGGCTGCTTTGTCCTGGATGGTGTCGAGCTTCTTGAGTGTTGTTGGAGCTGCACTCATCCAGGCAAGTGGAGAGTATTCCATCACACTCCTGACTTGTGCCTTGTAGATGGTGGAAAGGCTTCGGGGAGTCAGGAGGTGAGACACTCGCCACAGAATACCCAGCCTCTGACCTGCTCTTGTTGCCACAGTATTTATGTGGCTGGTCCAGTTAGGACCTGCTCTGGGGCAGAACACAATGGACAGGCTCACAATTAGAATTTTTAAAATTCTAAAATCTGAAAACAATTAAGATAAAGATTAAAATAAAGATGTCCGTCTTTACAGTCTGTTAAGCATGACCTGGGCGGAATGCACAAGGGAAAATCTGGCGAGAGAGGATTCTGCCCCTTACAGAACCAATTGGATTTTTCTTTTATTTATTTCAATGATGAAGGGAAATTTAACCAGGTTCTGTTACTGACGTACAATCCTCCCCAGCGGATTTCCCTCTCCGCCCAAATGGTGCTGAATGCTCAGGTGGGAAAGATGAAAATCTACTCCAATATGTCAATATTGTGAAATGGTCACATTTAAAACAATAAGCTTTGTATTGGCCGGTTATACAAGGTTCTATCGGCTATTTCACTTTCTGATATGTTAACAAGCAATCCATTTTTGTATATATAACTTTTTTTTTTAATTCCCAGTATTCATTACTCATTTTCATTGAAGTTATTTTGTTCTGTAAAATGTCTGATATTGCAGCCCATATACACAGTGCACAACAATCACCCGGTTCTCACTTTTGTAAATGCTACTCTGTTAATTGTTCATCAAAATTAGTCTAAACACCTTATTGTTTATTATTGGCATCTTTGGCAAAAATTGTCAATTTTAATAATTTTATTCATTTTATGGTAACTATAAAATAGTTTAGTCTGCTTTTGTTCACAGTGCTTATCATCTAAATTCTATATTTTGTACTACAGTGCCCTTACATCAACCTCTCTTAATGGGCATGCCCGAGATAAGTGTGAAGGAAGAAGCTGTACAGTTCGGAGGGATGCATTGTATGTAGGTTAATTTTTCAAACTACATCACCCTAACCAACCACAGACTCCTTGATCCGAATGATTATACATTTACTTAAAGAGAGCTGCAATCTTATTGTAGTCTTACACACAACAGACTGTTCGAATGGATTCCCACCGTCTTTGGAACTTGCAGCTACTTTAATGAACTTTGCAACTTCTTTAACGAAGTTGCCAGGATGTCGGTTAAATCTGTAAATAAACAGGATTATGTTATAGCCTATTTCTATGGATCACAAATTACTTTTGCGACTTGAATCTATTTTGTGTTTCTTACACAGTGGATTAATTTTTTGTAATGTGCCATTGTGTCACAGAAAGTGAAGTAATTTGTTTAATCTATGTCTCTAAAAAAGTCTGGACCTTGTATTTTAATAATTGATTTGGTTTAAATACTATCATTTCAAAATACAACTTAACAACTTACAGTTGAAGAAAGGGACAAATGTCACCTTCACTAAATCTTTCTAAACATTGACTTGGTGGAACGATCCATTTGCATACTGCCTTTAAGTTAGTCACGTACTCTGGGCATTCTTTAAAAGACACACTTAATATCTAAGGATATGAAGTAGCTTTTAAACTTTGTATGCTCATACAAGAAGGACTATTGTCCCTCCTACTCTTGTTTCTAATAAACCATAAGGCTGCATTTCCTTGAGGATTACTAAAGATAACTTTGTGAAGTCGAAAACACCTCAACACAAGGTGGTTCCGAGTCCTGGCTGTGCATGGGGCTTATCCCCATGTCGGAGTCGGTATCATTCACATCGGAAGGGGAGGGAGGACCTGAGCAGCTCCCAGATTGATTCTTGACACTCTTTCGCAGCAAACTACACTTGGCCAAATCCTTACAAACCCCATCCTCTGGAAAGTGCAGTGACTTCAGTTGTTTGACTAAGTGATCACATTCCTCTGCCTCTTTACTCAGTAATAATTCCTTATGTTTCACTTTCTCCTGAAAGTCCATTAAGTGTTTGCGGAGTTAAACATAATAAAACAGAACATAAACAAAAAAAGAAACTCTAATTCCAAACGGAGCTCAAATAAGGAAGTGAATAAAGTGGTTAAACTCCCCAATCCTAAGGCGGCGGTGAGGTTATCTGTCCCCAGCCTTGGCGATGAGTTGGGATCAGTTTTAGAGAAGCTGTTTCCTCTTTCTCTGCTGCCGTTCCCTCCGTCTCTCAGACTCTGAGGTACAAACGGGCACAAGCTGTTTTCCCTCTCACAACGTGATTTAAATAACCCTGAAACTCTTTCAGTAAGGAGACAACACCTGGCAAAATTTAACTGGAACTTACCAGGGGGACATTCAACATCACTTTTCTGCATTTGTTCCAACTTTAAACAATTTTCCGAATTAAAAAAAAAATTCTCCTATTTTGGTTTCACCGTGGGCCTAAAAATGGTTTGCTTTAGCCTCCTTCCAGCGGCCATTGTACACACTCTGTGCCTCCATCTGTGTTGTTTCAAAGGTCAGATGCCGCTCAGTCCATGGGAACAGACTACGTGTCTGCGTAGAAAAAAGTACTGACAGAATCCCGAGACACCGCTTGCCGGGTTCCAGAAAAATCTATCGATCTCTAATGGAATCAAGGGATGTAGGGATAGTGCGGGAAAGCGGAGTTGATGTAGGTGGTCAGCCATGATATTATTGAATGGTTGAGGAGGCTCGAAGGGCCGAATGGCCTACTCCTGCTCCTAATTCTTATGTTCTTATTCACAGGACATACTTGCCAACCTACAACAGTCAGAAAAGTTAGCAGCTTGAATTAAGTTGACAACTCAAAAATCAGCTCCTGAATAAAGTTTTACGACCAAGGCCACTGCTTCAAAGTGACTGAATAAGTTCAATTCCTTTTCATTATGCTGGGAGATCAGGATTGTTATTAGTATTTTGGGTTTGTTTTTCTGTATAAACTCAAACCCAGTGGGATCATGTGTCTTATGGAGAATGGTAGTGTAGTGGTTATGCCACTGAACTACTAATCCAGACAAGTTCAACTCTCACCATGGTAATTTGAGAATTTCAATTCAGTTAAAAAAAATCTGGAAATAAAAAGCTGGTATCGTTAAAATAAAAGTGACCATGAAGCTATTGGGTTGTTGTATAAACTTAACTGGTTCACTGATGTCCTCTCGACAAGGAGAGAGACCGACCGATGTATGCGTTCATTAATATTCATTAGTGGGCTTGGACAGGGCCACGTTCAACGCCCACTTTGTTTCCAGACCAGTCTTTTTAAAAAGTTGGTTTATTGGAATGGCAACAGACATAAAAACTGTGCCACAGATGGGGGATTTAAGCGTGAACACACCAAACAAAAAGTAGAAATCGCTGGCCACTAGAGCTGTGACTATGGTGACACCATTTTAGCCACAAGCACAAATATTAGCAGATAACGTCTTGCGCACACAATACAGGTAAACGTACTTCACATGTATATTTATTTAACAAACATCGCCCACCATTCAGTACCCAAGGAAGTAAAGCACGCACAACGATCAAAAAACACCAGCGCACTCTGCTTTTCATCTTACCATTTTATCAGTGCACAAAAAGGTTAAAGTACACATGTATACACCGCGCAAATGAGTATCGAATGCCAAGGAAACCTGCCGTCCTTAGTTGCTCTGGCCTATGTAGGCCTTCAGTCCCACTCAATTGCAGCTGACCCTTAGCTGCCCTCTTAGAGTGGCCTAGCAAGTTACTCAGTTGTATCAAACCGATGCACCTTCACCACACGGACTGCAAAGGTTGAAGAATGCAGCTCCCCACCACCAGCTCAGGGCAACTAGGAGCAAGAAGGCATACGGGATACTTGCCTTTATTAGCCGAGGCATAGAATGTAAGAGCAGGGAGGTTATGCTAGAACTGTATAAAACGCTAGTTAGGCCTCAGCTAGAGTACGGCGTACAGTTTTGGTCACCACATTACAGGAAAGATGTGATTGCACTAGAGAGGGTTTACGAGGATGTTGCCAGGACTGGAGAATTTTAGAGGAAAGATTGAATAGGCTGGGATTGTTTTCCTTGGAACAGAGGAGGCTGAGGGGAGATATAATTGCGGTGTATAAAATTATGAGGGGCCTAGATAGAGTGGATAGGAAGGACCAATTTCCCTTAGCAGAGGTCAATAACCAGGGGCTTAGATTTAAAGAAATTGGTAGAAGGATTAGAGGGAAGTTGAGGAGAAAGTTTTTCACCCAGAGGGTGGCGGGGGTCTGGAACTCACTGCCTGAAAGTGTGGTCGAGACAGAAACCCTCATCGCATTTAAAAAGTATTTGGATATGCAGTTGAAGTGCCGTAACATACAGGGCTACGGACCGAGAACTGGAAAGTGGGATGAGGCTGGAGAGTTCTTTTTCGGTCGGCACAGATACGATGGGCCTCCTTCTGTGCCGTAAACATCTATGATTCTACGATGGTCAATAAATGCCAGCCTTGCCAATGATACCCACATCCCAAGAATGGAAAAAAAAGTCAATGGTACATGAACTTGTCGTGACTTAAATTACAACCAATATCCCATCAGCTGTGCGATGAGGGAAAATACACAATAGAATTTTTGCAGTGGTTGGTTAAGAAATGTTTGAAAGGGGATTGAGATCGGAGGTAAAATTGACTTTCTAGGCGGTCTAGGGGCATGCTCCCCAGGAATTTGATTTCTGACATGTTTTGGTGCATTTTGAAGAGTACCATGAATCTTTTCCTTGCCTGGTTTTGCTGTGCTTTCTCTTTTCCCCATCTATTTCTGATTTGCCCTGTAGTTGAGTTTGAGCCCCGTTCTAAATTTGGGTCTGCTGCAGGTATCTACTCGGGCTCCGTGGTAACAGCCGCTCCCTGCTTCATACGGGAGTTGACTCCGACTGCCCTGTATTCCCCCTAGTGTGGTAGCCGGACCCGGGAGAACAACAATGAAACTCCCTTTTGCTCTGGACTGGATCCCTGTGTCTTAAGCACATGCACCCCTTCAAAATCTAGGCAAGACAACGTTCAGTTTGATTCATAAGTGGCTTTACTCCACAGTAGGCCAAACAAAAACAATACTGAGTATGATGAGACATACACTTGGGACAATCAGTATAACTTCATGTTTGCACACTTACAAAAATAAACACATGCGAGCACACTTTGGGTGGGACCTTCATTAATGTAAAAGGGATAGACTCTGCAACCTGCCCTAACAATCAGAGGTTATTCTCCCTTTGCAGTCTTTCTGCTGCTCAATTGTTTCTTGGTGTCTGTGTTCTGATTTTTTACAAGCCTTACAATCCCCAGAGAGATCAAAATAGGTTTCTGACACCAAGGTGTGAAGTGTCTCTCTGTATGACCAAACATGGGCAATGAATTGCCCATTGGTGGGTCTCTAAGGAAGACAAGTGAAAGAATTCTTATAATGTTCTTCTGATGGAACCTATTGCACTCCAATCACCATCTTAGATAATGGGCTAACCAATAGGGTGGCACATGCCCAAAGTGGGACATTAAAGCTCAGCACAGTTCAAGAGGACACTTCGAAGATACTGACTGGAAGATACAAGGGGCACCTGGGGGTTTGGTGAATGACAAGCTTAGTTTGGACATAGTTCCCCTTCATGGTTCGGAGCTGCTTTGGGTACGTGACGGAAAGGTTTCCTTCGGCCAATGTATTCGGTCCAGGAGTAAAGCTGGGAGGTGGGCTTGTGACAAGTGGGGGAAACAACTGCAGGGAGGGAAGGCTCCAGCTCACACCAACCCGCCACTTAGGCCACGACAGCTTCTTTAACAAAGCCCATCACAGGAGGACCTGGATTCAGCACGTGGGGATGAGTAAGCCCGGTTAACAGTCGGGATTGGACTCACAGAGCACCAAAGAAGCTGGCACATCATTAGCTGTCCTGCGTCGGTCCTTCCACCACACGATAAGCCTTTAGTATTCATTGAGCTTTTTGCAGCATTACATACGGCTTGCTGTAAAAGATATGTGTGCTAATTGGCTGCCGCGTTTCCGACAACAGTGACTACACTTCAAAAAATACTTCACTGGTTATAAAGCGCGTTGGGATGTCCAGAGGTCGTGAAAAGCTCTACAGAAATGTAAGACTTTTTTTCTTTTGGAGGAGTTTGTTTGCTTTTGCGTCCTGGTTTGAGGTTTAGCTGGACTGTCGGTGTCTCGCCTACATTAGTCCCGGTTAACTGGAAGGGGGGAGGGCATTCTTGCCCAGCTTCAGGCCGACTTTATTTGGGGGAGTGAGGGACTGGTTTACATTACAAATATAAAACACAACAGAGTTACTGGGAGCTTCCACAGTGCTGCCCACCCGTGCCCACAGTGCTGCCCACCCGTGCCCACAATGCAGCCCACCCGTGCCCACAATGCAGCCCACCCGTGCCCACAGTGCTGCCCACCCGTGCCCACAGTGCTGCCCACCCGTGCCCACAGTGCAGCCCACCCGTGCCCAAAGTGCAGCCCACCCGTGCCCAAAGTGCAGCCCACCCGTGCCCACAGTGCAGCCCACCCGTGCCCACAGTGCAGCCCACCCGTGCCCACAGTGCTCCATATAGTCTCAATAGATAGGTTTAAAAACAAATCGTGATGTTTCGTGCCAATAAACGTACACTAGAGTGAGCAACTATACAGATTGCAATCCGTGTTGGTACAGTGATCAAAGGCTCCTTATTATCATGTTCTGTTTCTGGCGGGAAGCATCTGAAAGATGAGGTTAAAGGTTAGTTAAATCCTCACTAGAATCAGACTTCGTAAAACAGCTGAAGAGATTTTGATACAAAGCAAACGATCAGCAAGTGCCCGGTTTCCACCCCCCCCCCCCCCACCTACTGTCCCGCAGACAATGTCGAAGCTGGGTACTGTTTTATGGACAACAGCCGCCCTCTGGAGCAACACAGCGTCGTCACAGTGAGAGTCAGCAGGCAATTCAACCACGGGGTGGGGGATCTCACAACCAAGATCACCCTTGTTCACATACACGTAGCTTCAGGTAGCTAACAGGAGCAGGAGCAGGATCCCCGGCTGACTCTTCCCTTCCCTAACAAGACCTGGACGACGTTCAGGCTTGGGCTGATAAGTGGCAGATAACATTCGCACCACACAAGTGCCCCATTGACCAGAAACTTAACTGGACCAGCCACATAAATACTGTGGCAACAAGAGGTCAGAGGCTAGGTATTCTGCGGCAAGTGTCTCACCTCCTGACTCCCAAAGCCTTTCCACCATCTACAAGGCACAAGTAAAGAGTGTGATGGAATACTCTCCACTTGCCTGGATGAGTGCAGCTCCAACAGTCAAGAAGCTCGACACCATCCAAGTACTGCCCGCTTGATTGGCACCCCATCCACCATCATAAACATTCACTCCCTCCACCACCGTACTGTGGCTGCAGTGTGTACCATCTACAAGATGCACTGCAGCAACTCACCAAGGCTTCTTCGGCAACACCTCCGAAACCCGCGACCTCTTCCACCTAGAAGGACAAGGGCAGAAGGCGCATGGGAAACACCACCACCTCCAAGTCACACAACATCCTGACTTGAAAGTATATCGCCATTCCTTCATCGTCGCTGGGTCAAAATCCTGGATCTCCCTCCCTAACAGCACCGTGGGAGTACCTTCACCACACGGACTGCAGCGGTTCAAGAAGGTGGCTCAGCACCGCCTTCTCCAGGGCAATTAGGGATGGGCAATAAATGCTGGACTTGCCAGCGACACCCACATCCCATAAATGAATTTTAAAAAACCCTAGAGCACTGACGCCAATCATAATGTGCCCACTAGCACGATTAACCAAAAATGGCACACCTGTGTCTAGGCTGAGTATCTTAGGGTGAGAACAGGACAGTCCAGTTGTGGGGTGGCTGCCTGGTAATTTTAAACCAGACAGAAGTCACATGAAAAGACTATGTGCATGTGAGGAGGAGAGAGGTTGGAGCCCAGACATATTTACAAGGGAAGGCCACTGATGTATAGGTATCATGGAAAAATAATGGAATTTGGTCTCATCCGAAATATGGCACCTCCGACAGTGCAGTGCTCCCTCAGTACTGCCCCTCCGACGGTGCAGCGCTCCCTCAGTACTGCCCCTCCGACAGTGCAGTGCTCCCTCAGTACTGTGCCTCCGACAGTGCAGTACTCCCTCAGTACTGCCCCGCCGACAGTGCAGCGCTCCCTCAGTACTGCGCCTCCGACAGTGCAGTGCTCCCTCAGTACTGCCCCTCCGACGGTGCAGCGCTCCCTCAGTACTGCCCCTCCGGCAGTGCAGTGCTCCCTCAGTACTGCCCCGCCGACAGTGCAGTGCTCCCTCAGGACTGTCCCTCCGACAGTGCAGTACTCCCTCAGTACTGCCCCTCCGACGGTGCAGCGCTCCCTCAGTACTGCCCCTCCGACAGTGCAGCGCTCCCTCAGTACTGCCCCTCCGACAGTGCAGTGCTCCCTCAGTACTGTGCCTCCGACAGTGCAGTACTCCCTCAGTACTGCCCCGCCGACAGTGCAGTGCTCCCTCAGGACTGTCCGACAGTGCAGCACTCCCTCAGTACTGCCCCTCCGATAGTGCAGTGCTCCCTCAGTACTGCCCCTCCGACAGTGCGGCGCTCCCTCAGTACTGCCCCTCCGACAGTGCGGCGCTCCCTCAGTACTGCCCCTCCGACAGTGCGGCGCTCCCTCAGTACTGCCCCTCCGACAGTGCGGCGCTCCCTCAGTACTGCCCCTCCGACAGTGCGGCGCTCCCTCAGTACTGCCCCTCCGACAGTGCGGCGCTCCCTCAGTACTGCCCCTCCGACAGTGCGGCGCTCCCTCAGTACTGCCCCTCCGACAGTGCGGCGCTCCCTCAGTACTGCCCCTCCGACAGTGCGGCGCTCCCTCAGTACTGCCCCTCCGACAGTGCGGCGCTCCCTCAGTACTGCCCCTCCGACAGTGCGGCGCTCCCTCAGTACTGCGCCTCCGACAGTGCGGCGCTCCCTCAGTGCTGCCCCTCCGACAGTGCAGTGCTCCCTCAGTACTGCGCCTCCGACACTGCAGTGCTCCCTCAGTACTGCCCCGCCGACAGTGCAGTGCTCCCTCAGTACTGCCCCTCCGACAGTGCGGCGCTCCCTCAGTACTGCCCCTCCGACAGTGCGGCGCTCCCTCAGTACTGCCCCTCCGACAGTGCGGCGCTCCCTCAGTACTGCCCCTCCGACAGTGCGGCGCTCCCTCAGTACTGCCCCTCCGACAGTGCAGTGCTCCCTCAGTACTGCCCCTCCGACAGTGCAGCACTCCCTCAGTACTGCACCTCCGACAGTGCAGCGCTCCCTCAGTACTGCCCCTCCGACAGTGCAGCGCTCCCTCAGTACTGCCCCTCCGACAGTGCAGCGCTCCCTCAGTACTGCCCCTCCGACAGTGCAGCGCTCCCTCAGTACTGCCCCTCCGACAGTGCGGCGCTCCCTCAGTACTGCCCCTCCGACAGTGCAGTGCTCCCTCAGTACTGCCCCTCCGACAGTGCAGCACTCCCTCAGTACTGCCCCTCCGACAGTGCAGTGCTCCCTCAGTACTGCCCCTCCGACAGTGCAGTGCTCCCTCAGTACTGCCCCTCCCACAGTGCAGTGCTCCCTCAGTACTGCGCCTCCGACACTGCAGTGCTCCCTCAGTACTGCCCCGCCGACAGTGCAGCGCTCCCTCAGTACTGCCCCTCCGACAGTGCAGCGCTCCCTCAGTACTGCCCCTCCGACAGTGCAGTGCTCCCTCAGTACTGCACCTCCGACAGTGCAGCACTCCCTCAGTACTGCCCCTCTGACAGTGCAGTACTCCCTCAGTACTGCCCCTCCGACAGTGCAGCACTCCCTCAGTACTGCACCTCCGACAGTGCGGCGCTCCCTCAGTACTGCCCCTCCGACAGTGCAGTGCTCCCTCAGTACTGCCCCTCCGACAGTGCAGTACTCCCTCAGTACTGCCCCTCCGACAGTGCAGTGCTCCCTCAGTACTGCCCCTCCGACAGTGCGGCGCTCCCTCAGTACTGCCCCTCCGACAGTGCAGCACTCCCTCAGTACTGCCCCTCCGACAGTGCAGCACTCCCTCAGTACTGCCCCTCCGACAGTGCAGCACTCCCTCAGTACTGCACCTCCGACAGTGCAGCACTCCCTCAGTACTGCCCCTCCGACAGTGCAGCACTCCCTCAGTACTGCCCCTCCGACAGTGCAGCACTCCCTCAGTACTGCCCCTCCGACAGTGCAGCACTCCCTCAGTACTGCACCTCCGACAGTGCAGCGCTCCCTCAGTACTGTATTGAAGTGTCAGCCTAGATTATGTGCTCAAGTTTCTCGAGTGGCGCTTGAACCCTCAACCTTCTGACTCAGAGGCAAGAGTGCTACGCACTGAGCAAAGGCTGGCACCTTAGGTAATAAAGAAATTTGACTTTATTTAGTGTGAATTAATGGCCCTGCCTATTTATTGGGGACACTTTAGAGAGAGCTTTACTCTGCATTGTACCTCTCCCAGCAGCGTTTGATGCCTGAAGTATCCCCAGCTCTGACATACGCACAATATTCAGACACACACAAAAAGGTCAAAGCCTTCGGCTCTTGATTAAAATATTGCAGAGGTTGTTACTATCACGGCTGATTCCCTCCTCCTCTCCTGAAGGCTCAGCTACAGTTGCTCAGCCAGCCGCTATCCCACCCAGCTGGCCCTTCTTCGTGCACTGGCAGGCTAATCGACCATAGGGGGCAGCACAGCCATGCCCTATGCTATCCTCAGCCAATTAACACACATGCACAGTTTTCAGCAACAGGAACCTTGGTTGATTACCACACGCCCACCCCTCCAAGCCCGGGGTCGGCCAAGGTCAACAGCAGGGCCCAACGGTCAGGCTTGGCTCAGCTGGCAGCACTGTCACCCTGCAGTCAGAAGGTCGTGTGTTTAAGCTCCAATCCAGGGCTTGTGCACATAACCGAGACTGGCACTTCAGTGCAGTAGTGAGGGAGTGCTGCACTGTCGGAGGTGCTGTCTTTTGGATGAGACGTTAAACAGAGATTGCCTGTGCAGGTGGATGTTAAAGGTCCTGGACCACTATTCGAAAAGCAAGGAGTTCTCCCGGTGTCATAGCCCAAATACCTCTCTCCACCAACACCCCCAAAAGCATTAACTGGTCATCTATCTCACTGCTGTGTGCAAATTGCCATTTGTCCACATTACAACAATGACTACATTTCAAAAAGTAATTGATTTGGCCGTGAAACGCTTTGGGATGTCCCAGGTACTTTCTTTTACAATTGGCTCAGCTCAGTCATCCCTGGGTTAGAGAGAGGTGAATGAGCCAGGGTTCCTGCTCCTGATCACTGCCCAGTGACCCCTGAGTTAGAGAGAGGGGTGAATGAGCCAGGGTTCCTGCTCCTGATCACTGCCCAGTGACCCCTGAGTTAGAGAGAGGGGTGAATGAGCCCGGGTTCCTGCTCCTGATCACTGCCCAGTGGCCCCTGGGTTAGAGAGAGGTGAATGAGCCAGGGTTCCTGCTCCTGATCACTGCCCAGTGGCCCCTGAGTTAGAGAGAGGTGAATGAGCCAGGGATCCTGCTCCTGATCACTGCCCAGTGACCCCTGAGTTAGAGAGAGGTGAATGAGCCAGGGTTCCTGCTCCTGATCACTGCCCAGTGACCCCTGAGTTAGAGAGAGGTGAATGAGCCAGGGTTCCTGCTCCTGATCACTGCCCAGTGACCCCTGGGTTAGAGAGAGGGGAATGAGCCAGGGTTCCTGCTCCTGATCACTGCCCAGTGACCCCTGAGTTAGAGAGAGGTGAATGAGCCAGGGTTCCTGCTCCTGATCACTGCCCAGTGGCCCCTGAGTTAGAGAGGTGAATGAGCCAGAGTTCCTGCTCCTGATCACTGCCCAGTGACCCCTGAGTTTGAGAGAGGTGAATGAGCCAGAGTTCCTGCTCCTGATCACTGCCCAGTGACCCCTGAGTTAGAGAGGGGTGAATGAGCCAGGGTTCCTGCTCCTGATCACTGCCCAGTGGCCCCTGAGTTAGAGAGGGGTGAATGAGCCAGGGTTCCTGCTCCTGATCACTGCCCAGTGGCCCCTGAGTTAGAGAGAGGTGAATGAGCCAGGGTTCCTGCTCCTGATCACTGCCCAGTGACCCCTGGGTTAGAGAGAGGGGAATGAGCCAGGGTTCCTTCTCCTGATCACTGCCCAGTGACCCCTGGGTTAGAGAGAGGGGAATGAGCCAGGGTTCCTGCTCCTGATCACTGCCCAGTGACCCCTGAGTTAGAGAGAGGTGAATGAGCCAGGGTTCCTGCTCCTGATCACTGCCCAGTGACCCCTGAGTTAGAGAGAGAGGAATGAGCCAGGGTTCCTTCTCCTGATCACTGCCCAGTGACCCCTGAGTTAGAGAGAGGGGAAATCAGCCAGGGTTCCTGCTCCTGATCACTGCCCAGTGACCCCTGGGTTAGAGAGAGGGGAATGAGCCAGGGTTCCTGCTCCTGATCACTGCCCAGTGACCCCTGAGTTAGAGAGAGAGGTGAATGAGCCAGGGTTCCTGCTCCTGATCACTGCCCAGTGACCCCTGGGTTAGAGAGAGGGGAATGAGCCAGGGTTCCTGCTCCTGATCACTGCCCAGTGACCCCTGAGTTAGAGAGAGGGGTGAATGAGCCAGGGTTCCTGCTCCTGATCACTGCCCAGTGACCCCTGAGTTAGAGAGAGGTGAATGAGCCAGGGTTCCTGCTCCTGATCACTGCCCAGTGACCCCTGAGTTTGAGAGAGGTGAATGAGCCAGAGTTCCTGCTCCTGATCACTGCCCAGTGACCCCTGAGTTAGAGAGAGGTGAATGAGCCAGGGTTCCTGCTCCTGATCACTGCCCAGTGACCCCTGGGTTAGAGAGAGGGGAATGAGCCAGGGTTCCTGCTCCTGATCACTGCCCAGTGACCCCTGAGTTAGAGAGAGGTGAATGAGCCAGGGTTCCTGCTCCTGATCACAGCCCAGTGACCCCTGGGTTAGAGAGAGGGGAAATCAGCCAGGGTTCCTGCTCCTGATCACTGCCCAGTGACCCCTGAGTTAGAGAGAGGGGAAATCAGCCAGGGTTCCTGCTCCTGATCACTGCCCAGTGACCCCTGAGTTAGAGAGGGGTGAATGAGCCAGGGTTCCTGCTCCTGATCACTGCCCAGTGACCCCTGAGTTAGAGAGAGGGGAAATCAGCCAGGGTTCCTGCTCCTGATCACTGCCCAGTGACCCCTGGGTTAGAGAGAGGGGAAATCAGCCAGGGTTCCTGCTCCTGATCACAGCCCAGTGACCCCTGGGTTAGAGAGAGGTGAATGAGCCAGGGTTCCTGCTCCTGATCACTGCCCAGTGACCCCTGGGTTAGAGAGAGAGGGGTGAATGAGCCAGAGTTCCTGCTCCTGATCACTGTCCAGTGACCCCTGGGTTAGAGAGAGGGGAAATCAGCCAGGGTTCCTGCTCCTGATCACTGCCCAGTGACCCCTGAGTTAGAGAGGGGTGAATGAGCCAGGGTTCCTGCTCCTGATCACTGCCCAGTGACCCCTGAGTTAGAGAGAGGGGAAATCAGCCAGGGTTCCTGCTCCTGATCACTGCCCAGTGACCCCTGAGTTAGAGAGAGGGGAAATCAGCCAGGGTTCCTGCCCCTGATCACTGTCCAGTGACCCCTGGGTTAGAGAGAGGGGAAATCAGCCAGGGTTCCTGCTCCTGATCACAGCCCAGTGACCCCTGAGTTAGAGAGGGGCGAATGAGCCAGGGTTCCTGCTCCTGATCACTGCCCAGTGACCCCTGAGTTAGAGAGAGGGGAAATCAGCCAGGGTTCCTGCTCCTGATCACTGCCCAGTGACCCCTGGGTTAGAGAGAGGTGAATGAGCCAGGGTTCCTGCTCCTGATCACTGCCCAGTGACCCCTGAGTTAGAGAGAGGTGAATGAGCCAGGGATCCTGCTCCTGATCACTGCCCAGTGACCCCTGAGTTAGAGAGAGGGGTGAATGAGCCAGGGTTCCTGCTCCTGATCACTGCCCAGTGACCCCTGAGTTAGAGAGAGGTGAATGAGCCAGGGTTCCTGCTCCTGATCACTGCCCAGTGACCCCTGAGTTAGAGAGAGGTGAATGAGCCAGGGTTCCTGCTCCTGATCACTGCCCAGTGACCCCTGGGTTAGAGAGAGGTGAATGAGCCAGGGTTCCTGCTCCTGATCACTGCCCAGTGACCCCTGAGTTAGAGAGAGAGGAAATCAGCCAGGGTTCCTGCTCCTGATCACAGCCCAGTGACCCCTGAGTTAGAGAGCGGTGAATGAGCCAGGGTTCCTGCTCCTGATCACTGCCCAGTGACCCCTGAGTTAGAGAGAGGTGAATGAGCCAGGGTTCCTGCTCCTGATCACTGCCCAGTGACCCCTGAGTTAGAGAGCGGTGAATGAGCCAGAGTTCCTGCTCCTGATCACTGCCCAGTGACCCCTGGGTTAGAGAGAGGGGAAATCAGCCCGGGTTCCTGCTCCTGATCACTGCCCAGTGACCCCTGAGTTAGAGAGGGGTGAATGAGCCAGGGTTCTTGCTCCTGATCACTGCCCAGTGATCCCTGAGTTAGAGAGGGGTGAATGAGCCAGGGTTCTTGCTCCTGATCACTGCCCAGTGACCCCTGAGTTAGAGATAGGCGAATGAACCAGGGTTCCTACTCCTGATCACTGCCCAGTGACCCCTGTTGGAAAGTGCTGTATATGAGGACTGGACTGGACTGCGCTATGACATGCTGTGCGATGAGTCACTGACACGTGTGCATGAAGAATGGCGAGTTGTGCGAGGTACTAGAGGGCGCCTGGTGCCTGTGGCACTGTACCCCAGCGAGTGTCTGTACGTTCAGGAGTGAAAACCAGTGGATAACGGGGCGAGAATACAAAGCACATTAGTCACACAGCTCAGCCAGCACTTTGGGTAACTGCGACACCACATCCTTACTCACTGGGCGCTCGATTGTTGTTGGTGATGCAGAGAGGACTGCACCATCGGTCTCTTTGAAACAGTCCTCATTCAGTCTCGGTGCAAACACGTGTTCAGCCAAACTTCCTCATCATACGTGCGATGGTCCACAAAGTGCAGAAAGCTCTCTCCTGCTGCCAGTCAACTTTGAGACTCTATATTATCATAGACTTTAATAACGTCCTGATACTCATCGATCAGTTCAATCAAGTTAAATGCTGCCTCCAAATCTCTGTCTGTTAGCTGAACAGTGGTCGTAGCAATAAACTCGGGCCCAGCAGTAACGGTCAGCAGTCCCAGTGCATCCAACCTCGCTCGTACCTCTCGCAGCGACAACATATCAGAAACAAACTGGAAAACAATTTTTAAAAAAGGCAACACATTACAGACAGCGCGTATCTTTTACAGCTCACTGACATGTTGGCAAAACCTCACACAGGTACTGTTATAAATCTCATCATCATAAACTACTCATGAAATAATGCTGGGCGGCCAGCTGGTGGCGCCGTCCAAGGAGTATAAATACTCGGGCGGGGCCCAGCTTGTCCAGGGACATTTTGTAAGACAGGAACTAGTGAAGTACAACTGGACCTCCATGTTCTGAAACAAGTTGATTAAAGCCTTGCTTTATACTCGAACCAAGTGCGTAGTGAGTTTTATTACGCCAGGTACCACCTGCCTAGCATAAGAATGCTGCGATATGGGTAAATCCGTCATATGATTTTAGGCCAGACAGATCACAGGGTCAGTCTCCAATCGATGCTGAATGACGTGATCGCAGCCAGTGTGGTGCCTGGAAGGTGGGTTACACTCAGCCTTCGGTCCCTGGGCTAGTGTTCAAATCCGGCCCAGACAAGTGCAGCAATCCTTCTCTGCCCACCGTTAGGTTCTGACTTTTGGATGAGGCGTTAAACTGAGGCCCCGTCTGCTTGTTGAGGTGAATGCAAAAGATCCCTCTATAGTATTCAAAGAAACACAAGGGAGTTTTCCCAGTGTCCTGGCCCATGTTTATCCATCAAACACCAAAATCAGATTATCTGGCCATTTATCTCATTACTGTTTTTGGGATCTTGCTGTGCACAATTTGGCTGCTGTTTTTCTATGAAAAAACAGTCAAAACACTTCAAAAAGCAATTAATTGGTCATGAAGCAGTTTGGCATATCCTGAGGATGGGAAAGGTGATTTTCTTTTTGACATGTAATTAGTATCAACAGGCACCATCCAGTTCTTGGGACATGGAACTATAAAATGGACACTAATTCTGCAACAATTGGTACTAAATTCTTAATTTCACTCAAAGAGGACAAAGGATCCTGCTGTTAGAAATACAAAATATCACTCTGGTGGCGGTGGAGTTGGTCTTCAGTAACTGCAGCTGAGGCACAGGATCAGTTTAGTGTAGAGGGAGCTTTACTCTGACTCTGTATCTAACCCGTGCTGTACCTGCCCTAGGAGTGTTTTATGGGACAGTGTAGAGGGAGCTTTACTCTGTATCTAACCCGTGCTGTACCTGCCCTGGGAGTGTTTGAAGGGACAGTGTAGAGGGAGTTTTACTCTGTATCTAACCCGTGCTGTACCTGCCCTGGGAGTGTTTGATGGGACAGTGTAGTGGGAGCTTTACTCGGTATCTAACCGGTGCTGTACCAGACCTGGGAGTGTTTGATGGGACAGTGTAGAGGGAGCTTTGCTCTGTATCTAACCCGTGCTGTACCTGCCCTGGGAGTGTTTGATGGGACAGTGTAGAGGGAGTTTTACTCTGTATCTAACCCGTGCTGTACCTGCCCTGGGAGTGTTTGATGGGACAGTGTAGAGGGAGCTTTGCTCTGTATCTAACCCGTGCTGTACCTGCCCTGGGAGTGTTTGATGGGACAGTGTAGAGGGAGCTTTGCTCTGTATCTAACCCGTGCTGTACCTGCCCTGGGAGTGTTTGATGGGACAGTGTACAGGGAGATTTACTCTGTATCTAACCCGTGCTGTACCTGCCCTGGGAGTGTTTGATGGGACAGTGTAGAGGGAGATTTACTCTGTATCTAACCCGTGCTGTACCTGCCCTGGGAGTGTTTGATGGGACAGTGTAGAGGGAGTTTTACTCTGTATCTAACCCGTGCTGTACCTGCCCTGGGAGTGTTTGATGGGACAGTGTAGAGGGAGCGTTACTCTGTATCTAACCCGTGCTGTACCTGCCCTGGGAGTGTTTGATGGGACAGTGTAGAGGGAGATTTACTCTGTATCTAACCCGTGCTGTACCTGCCCTGGGAGTGTTTGATGGGACAGTGCAGAGGGAGCTTTGCTCTGTATCTAACCCGTGCTGTACCTGCCCTGGGAGTGTTTGATGGGACAGTGTAGAGGGAGCTTTACTCTGTATCTAACCCGTGCTGTAACTGTCCTGGGAGTGTTTGATGGGACAGTGCAGAGGGAGTTTTACTCTGTATCTAACCCGTGCTGTACCTGCCCTGGGAGTGTTTGATGGGACAGTGTAGAGGGAGCTTTACTCTGTATCTAACCCGTGCTGTACCTGCCCTGGGAGTGTTTGATGGGATAGTGTAGAGGGAGCTTTACTCTGTATCTAACCCGTGCTGTACCTGCCCTGGGAGTGTTTGATGGGACAGTGTAGAGGGAGCTTTACTCTGTATCTAACCCGTGCTGTACCTGCCCTGGGAGTGTTTGATGGGACAGTGTAGAGGGAGCTTTACTCTGTATCTAACCCGTGCTGTACCTGCCCTGGGAGTGTTTGATGGGACAGTGTAGAGGGAGCTTTACTCTGTATCTAACCCGTGCTGTACCTGCCCTGGGAGTGTTTGATGGGACAGTGTAGAGGGAGTTTTACTCTGTATCTAACCCGTGCTGTACCTGACCTGGGAGTGTTTGATGGGACAGTGCAGAGGGAGCTTTACTCTGTATCTAACCTGTGCTGTACCTGCCCTGGGAGTGTTTGATAGGATAGTGTAGAGGGAGCTTTACTCTGCATCTAACCTGTGCTGTACCTGCCCCTAACCCGTGCTGTACCTGCCCTGGGAGTGTTTCATGGGACAGTGTAGAGGGAGCTTTACTCTGTATCTAACCCGTGCTGTAACTGTCCTGGGAGTGTTTGATGGGAGAGTGTAGAGGGAGTTTTACTCTGTATCTAACCCGTGCTGTACCTGCCCTGGGAGTGTTTGATGGGACAGTGCAGAGGGAGCTTTACTCTGTATCTAACCTGTGCTGTACCTGCCCTGGGAGTGTTTGATGGGATAGTGTAGAGGGAGCTTTACTCTGTATCTAACCCGTGCTGTACCTGGCCTGGGAGTGTTTGATGGGACAGTGCAGAGGGAGCTTTACTCTGTATCTAACCCGTGCTGTACCTGCCCCTAACCCGTGCTGTACCTGCCCTGGGAGTGTTTGATGGGACAGTATAGAGGGAGCTTTACTCTGTATCTAACCCGTGCTGTAACTGTCCTGGGAGTGTTTCATGGGACAGTGAAATGGGAGTTTTACTCTGTATCTAACCCGTGCTGTACCTGCCCTGGGAGTGTTTGATGGGACAGTGTAGAGGGAGCTTTACTCTGTATCTAACCCGTGCTGTACCTGCCCTGGGAGTGTTTGATGGGACAGTGTAGAGGGAGCTTTACTCTGTATCTAACCCGTGCTGTACCTGCCCTGGGAGTGTTTGATGGGACAGTGTAGAGGGAGATTTACTCTGTATCTAACCCGTGTTGTACCTGTCCTGGGAGTGTTTGATGGGCCAGTGTAGAGGGAGCTTTACTCTGCATCTAACCCGTGCTGTACCTGCCCTGGGAGTGTTTGATGGGACAGTGCAGAGGGAGATTTACTCTGTATCTAACCCGTGTTGTACCTGCCCTGGGAGTGTTTGATGTGCCAGTGTAGAGGGAGCTTTACTCTGTATCTAACCCGTGCTGTACCTGCCCTGGGAGTGTTTGATGGGACAGTGTAGAGGGAGTTTTACTCTGTATCTAACCCGTGCTGTACCTGCCCTGGAAGTGTTTGCTGGGACAGTGTAGAGGGAGCTTTACTCTGTATCTAACCCGTGCTGTAACTGTCCTGGGAGTGTTTGATGGGACAGTGTAGAGGGAGTTTTACTCTGTATCTAACCTGTGCTGTCCCTGCCCTGGGAGTGTTTGATGGGACAGTGTAGAGGGAGCTTTACTCTGTATCTAACCCGTGCTGTACCTGCCCTGGGAGTGTTTGATGGGACAGTGCAGAGGGAGCTTAACTCTGTATCTAACCCGTGCTGTACCTGCACTGGGAGTGTTTGATGGGACAGTGTAGAGGGAGTTTTACTCTGTATCTAACCCTTGCTGTACCTGCCCTGGGAGTGTTTGATGGGACAGTGTCGAGGGAGCTTTACTCTGTATCTAACCCATGCTGTACCTGCCCTGGGAGTGTTTGATGGGACAGTGTAGAGGGAGATTTACTCTGTATCTAACCCGTGCTGTAACTGTCCTGGGAGTGTTTGATGGGACAGTGTAGAGGGAGTTTTACTCTGTATCTAACCCGTGCTGTACCTGCCCTGGGAGTGTTTGATGGGACAGTGTAGAGGGAGCTTTACTCTGTATCTAACCCGTGCTGTACCTGCCCTGGGAGTGTTTGATGGGACAGTGTAGAGGGAGATTTACTCTGTATCTAACCCGTGCTGTACCTGCCCTGCGAGTGTTTGATGGAAGAGTGTAGAGGGAGCTTTACTCTGTATCTAACCCGTGCTGTAACTGTCCTGGGAGTGTTTGATGGGACAGTGTAGAGGGAGTTTTACTCTGTATCTAACCCGTGCTGGACCTGCCCTGGGAGTGTTTGATGGGACAGTGCAGAGGGAGCTTTACAATGTATCTAACCCGTGCTGTACCTGCCCTGGGAGTGTTTGATGGGACAGTGTAGAGGGAGCTTTACTCTGTATCTAACCCGTGCTGTACCTGCCCTGGGAGTGTTTGATGGGACAGTGTAGAGGGAGATTTACTCTGTATCTAACCCGTGCTGGACCTGCCCTGGGAGTGTTTGATGGGACAGTGTAGAGGGAGATTTACTCTGTATCTAACCCGTGCTGTACCTGCCCTGGGAGTGTTTGATGGGACAGTGTAGAGAGAGCTTTACTCTGTATCTAACCCGTGCTGTAACTGTCCTGGGAGTGTTTCATGGGACAGTGTAGAGGGAGTTTTACTCTGTATCTAACCCGTGCTGTACCTGCCCTGGGAGTGTTTGATGGGACAGTGTAGAGGGAGTTTTACTCTGTATCTAACCCGTGCTGTACCTGCCCTGGGAGTGTTTGATGGGACAGTGCAGAGGGAGCTTTGCTCTGTATCTAACCCGTGCTGTACCTGCCCTGGGAATGTTTGATGGGACAGTGTAGAGGGAGCTTTACTCTGTATCTAACCCATGCTGTAACTGTCCTGGGAGTGTTTGATGGGACAGTGTAGAGGGAGTTTTACTCTGTATCTAACCCGTGCTGTACCTGCCCTGGGAGTGTTTGATGGGACAGTGTAGAGGGAGCTTTACTCTGTATCTAACCCGTGCTGTACCTGCCCTGGGAGTGTTTGATGGGATAGTGTAGAGGGAGCTTTACTCTGTATCTAACCCGTGCTGTACCTGCCCTGGGAGTGTTTGATGGGACAGTGTAGAGGGAGATTTACTCTGTATCTAACCCGTGCTGTACCTGCCCTGGGAGTGTTTGATGGGACAGTGTAGAGGGAGCTTTACTCTGTATCTAACCCGTGCTGTACCTGCCCTGGGAGTGTTTGATGGGACAATGTAGAGGGAGCATTACTCTGTATCTAACCCGTGCTGTACCTGCCCAGGGAGTGTTTGATGGGACAGTGTAGAGGGAGTTTTACTCTGTATCTAACCCGTGCTGTACCTGCCCTGGGAGTGTTTGATGGGACAGTGTAGAGGGAGATTTACACTGTATCTAACCCGTGCTGTACCTGCCCTGGGAGTGTTTGATGGGACAGTGTAGAGGGAGCTTTACTCTGTATCTAACCCGTGCTGTAACTGTCCTGGGAGTGTTTGATGGGACAGTGTAGAGGGAGTTTTACTCTGTATCTAACCCGTGCTGTACCTGCCCTGGGAGTGTTCGATGGGACAGTATAGAGGGAGCTTTACTCTGTATCTAACCCGTGCTGTAACTGTCCTGGGAGTGTTTCATGGGACAGTGTAATGGGAGTTTTACTCTGTATCTAACCCGTGCTGTACCTGCCCTGGGAGTGTTTGATGGGACAGTGTAGAGGGAGCTTTACTCTGTATCTAACCCGTGCTGTACCTGCCCTGGGAGTGTTTGATGGGACAGTGTAGAGGGAGTTTTACTCTGTATCTAACCCTTGCTGTACCTGCCCTGGGAGTGTTTGATGGGACAGTGTAGAGGGAGCTTTACTCTCTATCTAACCCGTGCTGTACATGCCCTGGGAGTGTTTGATGGGACAGTGTAGAGGGAGATTTACTCTGTATCTAACCCATGCTGTACCTGCCCTGGGAGTGTTTGATGGGACAGTGCAGAGGGAGCTTTACTCTGTATCTAACCCGTGCTGTACCTGCCCCTAACCCGTGCTGTACCTGCCCTGGGAGTGTTTGATGGGACAGTGGAGAGGGAGTTTTACTCTGTATCTAACCCGTGCTGTACCTGCCCTGGGAGTGTTTGATGGGACAGTGTAGAGGGAGCTTTACTCTGTATCTAACCCGTGCTGTACCTGCCCTGGGAGTGTTTGATGGGACAGTGTAGAGGGAGTTTTACTCTGTATCTAACCCTTGCTGTACCTGCCCTGGGAGTGTTTGATGGGACAGTGTAGAGGAAGTTTTACTCTGTATCTAACCCGTGCGGTACCTGCCCTGGGAGTGTTTGATGGGACAGTGTGGAGGGAGATTTACTCTGTATCTAACCTGTGCTGTACCTGCCCTGGGAGTGTTTGATGGGATAGTGTAGAGGGAGCTTTACTCTGTATCTAACCCGTGCTGTACCTGCCCTGGGAGTGTTTGATGGGACAGTGCAGAGGGAGCTTTACTCTGTATCTAACCCGTGCTGTACCTGCCCCGAACCCGTGCTGTACCTGCCCTGGGAGTGTTTCATGGGACAGTGTAGAGGGAGCTTTACTCTGTATCTAACCCGTGCTGTACCTGCCCTGGGAGTGTTTGATGGGACAGTGTAGAGGGAGCTTTACTCTGTATGTAACCCGTGCTGTACCTGCCCTGGGAGTGTTTGATGGGACAGTGTAGAGGGAGTTTTACTCTGTATCTAACCCGTGCTGTACCTGCCCTGGGAGTGTTTGATGGGACAGTGTAGAGGGAGCTTTACTCTGTACCTAACCCGTGCTGCACCTGCCCTGGGAGTGTTTGATGGGACAGTGTAGAGGGAGATTTACTCTGTATCTAACCCGTGCTGTACCTGCCTGGGAGTGTTTGATGGGACAGTGTAGAGGGAGCTTTACTCTGTATCTAACCCATGCTGTAACTGTCCTGGGAGTGTTTGATGGGACAGTGCAGAGGGAGTTTTACTCTGTATCTAACCCGTGCTGTACCTGCCCTGGGAGTGTTCGATGGGACAGTGTCGAGGGAGCTTTACTCTGTATCTAACCCGTGCTGTACCTGACCTGGGAGTGTTTGATGGGACAGTGTAGAGGAAGCTTTACTCTGTATCTAACCCGTGCTGTAACTGTCCTGGGAGTGTTTGATGGGACAGTGCAGAGGGAGCTTTACTCTGTATCTAACCCATACTGTACCTGCCCTGGGAGTGTTTGATGGGACAGTGTAGAGGGAGATTTACACTGTATCTAACCCGTGCTGTACCTGCCCTGGGAGTGTTTCATGGGACAGTGTAGAGGGAGCTTTACTCTGTATCTAACCCGTGCTGTAACTGTCCTGGGAGTGTTTGATGGGACAGTGTAGAGGGAGTTTTACTCTGTATCTAACCCGTGCTGTACCTGCCCTGGGAGTGTTCGATGGGACAGTATAGAGGAAGCTTTACTCTGTATCTAACCCGTGCTGTAACTGTCCTGGGAGTGTTTCATGGGACAGTGTAATGGGAGTTTTACTCTGTATCTAACCCGTGCTGTACCTGCCCTGGGAGTGTTTGATGGGACAGTGTAGAGGGAGCTTTACTCTGTATCTAACCCGTGCTGTACCTGCCCTGGGAGTGTTTGATGGGACAGTGTAGAGGGAGTTTTACTCTGTATCTAACCCTTGCTGTACCTGCCCTGGGAGTGTTTGATGGGACAGTGTAGAGGGAGCTTTACTCTCTATCTAACCCGTGCTGTACATGCCCTGGGAGTGTTTGATGGGACAGTGTAGAGGGAGATTTACTCTGTATCTAACCCATGCTGTACCTGCCCTGGGAGTGTTTGATGGGACAGTGCAGAGGGAGCTTTACTCTGTATCTAACCCGTGCTGTACCTGCCCCTAACCCGTGCTGTACCTGCCCTGGGAGTGTTTGATGGGACAGTGTAGAGGGAGTTTTACTCTGTATCTAACTCGTGCTGTACCTGCCCTGGGAGTGTTTGATGGGACAGTGTAGAGGGAGCTTTACTCTGTATCTAACCCGTGCTGTACCTGCCCTGGGAGTGTTTGATGGGACAGTGTAGAGGGAGTTTTACTCTGTATCTAACCCTTGCTGTACCTGCCCTGGGAGTGTTTGATGGGACAGTGTAGAGGGAGTTTTACTCTGTATCTAACCCGTGCGGTACCTGCCCTGGGAGTGTTTGATGGGACAGTGTGGAGGGAGATTTACTCTGTATCTAACCTGTGCTGTACCTGCCCTGGGAGTGTTTGATGGGATAGTGTAGAGGGAGCTTTACTCTGTATCTAACCCGTGCTGTACCTGCCCTGGGAGTGTTTGATGGGACAGTGCAGAGGGAGCTTTACTCTGTATCTAACCCGTGCTGTACCTGCCCCGAACCCGTGCTGTACCTGCCCTGGGAGTGTTTCATGGGACAGTGTAGAGGGAGCTTTACTCTGTATCTAACCCGTGCTGTACCTGCCCTGGGAGTGTTTGATGGGACAGTGTAGAGGGAGCATTACTCTGTATGTAACCCGTGCTGTACCTGCCCTGGGAGTGTTTGATGGGACAGTGTAGAGGGAGTTTTACTCTGTATCTAACCCGTGCTGTACCTGCCCTGGGAGTGTTTGATGGGACAGTGTAGAGGGAGCTTTACTCTGTACCTAACCCGTGCTGCACCTGCCCTGGGAGTGTTTGATGGGACAGTGTAGAGGGAGATTTACTCTGTATCTAACCCGTGCTGTACCTGCCTGGGAGTGTTTGATGGGACAGTGTAGAGGGAGCTTTACTCTGTATCTAACCCATGCTGTAACTGTCCTGGGAGTGTTTGATGGGACAGTGCAGAGGGAGTTTTACTCTGTATCTAACCCGTGCTGTACCTGCCCTGGGAGTGTTCGATGGGACAGTGTCGAGGGAGCTTTACTCTGTATCTAACCCGTGCTGTACCTGACCTGGGAGTGTTTGATGGGACAGTGTAGTGTAGAGGGAGATTTGCTCTGTATCTAACCCGTGCTGTACCTACCCTGGGAGTGTTTGATGGGACAGTGTAGAGGGCGTTTTACTCTGTATCTAACCCGTGCTGTACCTGCCCTGGGAGTGTTTGATGGGACAGTGTAGAGGGAGCTTTACTCTGTATCTAACCCGTGCTGTAACTGTCCTGGGAGTGTTTGATGGGACAGTGTAGAGGGAGCTTTACTCTGTATCTAACCCGTGCTGTAACTGTCCTGGGAGTGTTTGATGGGACAGTGTAGAGGGAGTTTTACTCTGTATCTAACCCATGCTGTAACTGTCCTGGGAGTGTTTGATGGGACAGTGCAGAGGGAGTTTTACTCTGTATCTAACCCGTGCTGTACCTGCCCTGGGAGTGTTCGATGGGACAGTGTAGAGGGAGTTTTACTCTGTATCTAACCCGTGCTGTACCTACCCTGGGAGTGTTTGATGGGACAGTGTAGAGGGCGTTTTACTCTGTATCTAACCCGTGCTGTACCTGCCCTGGGAGTGTTTGATGGGACAGTGTAGAGGGAGCTTTACTCTGTATCTAACCCGTGCTGTAACTGTCCTGGGAGTGTTTGATGGGACAGTGTAGAGGGAGCTTTACTCTGTATCTAACCCGTGCTGTAACTGTCCTGGGAGTGTTTGATGGGACAGTGTAGAGGGAGTTTTACTCTGTATCTAACCCGTGCTGTACCTGCCCTGGGAGTGTTTGATGGGACAGTGTAGAGGGAGCTTTACTCTGTATCTAACCCATGCTGTACCTGTCCTGGGAGTGTTTGATGGGACAGTGTAGAGGGAGCTTTACTCTGTATCTAACCCGTGCTGTAATTGCCCTGGGAGTGTTTGATGGGACAGTGTAGAGGGAGCTTTACTCTGTATCTAACCCGTGCTGTACCTGCCCTGGGAGCGTTTGATGGGACAGTGTAGAGGGAGCTTTACTCTGTATCTAACCCGTGCTGTACCTGTCCTGGGTGTGTTTGATGGGACAGTGCAGAGGGAGCTTTACTCTGCATCTAACCCGTGTTGTACCTGCCCTGGGAGTGTTTGATGGGATAGTGTAGAGGGAGCTTTACTCTGTATCTAACCCGTGCTGTACCTGCCCTGGGAGTGTTTGATGGGACAGTGTAGAGGGAGCTTTACTCTGTATCTAACCCGTGCTGTACCTGCCCTGGGAGTGTTTGATGGGACAGTGTAGAGGGAGCTTTACTCTGTATCTAACCCGTGCTGTACCTGCCCTGGGAGTGTTTGATGGGACAGTGTAGAGGGAGCTTTACTCTGTATCTAACCCGTGCTGTACCTGCCCTGGGAGTGTTTGATGGGACAGTGTAGAGGGAGTTTTACTCTGTATCTAACCCGTGCTGTACCTGACCTGGGAGTGTTTGATGGGACAGTGCAGAGGGAGCTTTACTCTGTATCTAACCTGTGCTGTACCTGCCCTGGGAGTGTTTGATAGGATAGTGTAGAGGGAGCTTTACTCTGCATCTAACCTGTGCTGTACCTGCCCCTAACCCGTGCTGTACCTGCCCTGGGAGTGTTTCATGGGACAGTGTAGAGGGAGCTTTACTCTGTATCTAACCCGTGCTGTAACTGTCCTGGGAGTGTTTGATGGGAGAGTGTAGAGGGAGTTTTACTCTGTATCTAACCCGTGCTGTACCTGCCCTGGGAGTGTTTGATGGGACAGTGCAGAGGGAGCTTTACTCTGTATCTAACCTGTGCTGTACCTGCCCTGGGAGTGTTTGATGGGATAGTGTAGAGGGAGCTTTACTCTGTATCTAACCCGTGCTGTACCTGGCCTGGGAGTGTTTGATGGGACAGTGCAGAGGGAGCTTTACTCTGTATCTAACCCGTGCTGTACCTGCCCCTAACCCGTGCTGTACCTGCCCTGGGAGTGTTTGATGGGACAGTATAGAGGGAGCTTTACTCTGTATCTAACCCGTGCTGTAACTGTCCTGGGAGTGTTTCATGGGACAGTGAAATGGGAGTTTTACTCTGTATCTAACCCGTGCTGTACCTGCCCTGGGAGTGTTTGATGGGACAGTGTAGAGGGAGCTTTACTCTGTATCTAACCCGTGCTGTACCTGCCCTGGGAGTGTTTGATGGGACAGTGTAGAGGGAGCTTTACTCTGTATCTAACCCGTGCTGTACCTGCCCTGGGAGTGTTTGATGGGACAGTGTAGAGGGAGATTTACTCTGTATCTAACCCGTGTTGTACCTGTCCTGGGAGTGTTTGATGGGCCAGTGTAGAGGGAGCTTTACTCTGCATCTAACCCGTGCTGTACCTGCCCTGGGAGTGTTTGATGGGACAGTGCAGAGGGAGATTTACTCTGTATCTAACCCGTGTTGTACCTGCCCTGGGAGTGTTTGATGTGCCAGTGTAGAGGGAGCTTTACTCTGTATCTAACCCGTGCTGTACCTGCCCTGGGAGTGTTTGATGGGACAGTGTAGAGGGAGTTTTACTCTGTATCTAACCCGTGCTGTACCTGCCCTGGAAGTGTTTGCTGGGACAGTGTAGAGGGAGCTTTACTCTGTATCTAACCCGTGCTGTAACTGTCCTGGGAGTGTTTGATGGGACAGTGTAGAGGGAGTTTTACTCTGTATCTAACCTGTGCTGTCCCTGCCCTGGGAGTGTTTGATGGGACAGTGTAGAGGGAGCTTTACTCTGTATCTAACCCGTGCTGTACCTGCCCTGGGAGTGTTTGATGGGACAGTGCAGAGGGAGCTTAACTCTGTATCTAACCCGTGCTGTACCTGCACTGGGAGTGTTTGATGGGACAGTGTAGAGGGAGTTTTACTCTGTATCTAACCCTTGCTGTACCTGCCCTGGGAGTGTTTGATGGGACAGTGTCGAGGGAGCTTTACTCTGTATCTAACCCATGCTGTACCTGCCCTGGGAGTGTTTGATGGGACAGTGTAGAGGGAGATTTACTCTGTATCTAACCCGTGCTGTAACTGTCCTGGGAGTGTTTGATGGGACAGTGTAGAGGGAGTTTTACTCTGTATCTAACCCGTGCTGTACCTGCCCTGGGAGTGTTTGATGGGACAGTGTAGAGGGAGCTTTACTCTGTATCTAACCCGTGCTGTACCTGCCCTGGGAGTGTTTGATGGGACAGTGTAGAGGGAGATTTACTCTGTATCTAACCCGTGCTGTACCTGCCCTGCGAGTGTTTGATGGAAGAGTGTAGAGGGAGCTTTACTCTGTATCTAACCCGTGCTGTAACTGTCCTGGGAGTGTTTGATGGGACAGTGTAGAGGGAGTTTTACTCTGTATCTAACCCGTGCTGGACCTGCCCTGGGAGTGTTTGATGGGACAGTGCAGAGGGAGCTTTACAATGTATCTAACCCGTGCTGTACCTGCCCTGGGAGTGTTTGATGGGACAGTGTAGAGGGAGCTTTACTCTGTATCTAACCCGTGCTGTACCTGCCCTGGGAGTGTTTGATGGGACAGTGTAGAGGGAGATTTACTCTGTATCTAACCCGTGCTGGACCTGCCCTGGGAGTGTTTGATGGGACAGTGTAGAGGGAGATTTACTCTGTATCTAACCCGTGCTGTACCTGCCCTGGGAGTGTTTGATGGGACAGTGTAGAGAGAGCTTTACTCTGTATCTAACCCGTGCTGTAACTGTCCTGGGAGTGTTTCATGGGACAGTGTAGAGGGAGTTTTACTCTGTATCTAACCCGTGCTGTACCTGCCCTGGGAGTGTTTGATGGGACAGTGTAGAGGGAGTTTTACTCTGTATCTAACCCGTGCTGTACCTGCCCTGGGAGTGTTTGATGGGACAGTGCAGAGGGAGCTTTGCTCTGTATCTAACCCGTGCTGTACCTGCCCTGGGAGTGTTTGATGGGACAGTGTAGAGGGAGCTTTACTCTGTATCTAACCCATGCTGTAACTGTCCTGGGAGTGTTTGATGGGACAGTGTAGAGGGAGTTTTACTCTGTATCTAACCCATGCTGTACCTGCCCTGGGAGTGTTTGATGGGACAGTGTAGAGGGAGCTTTACTCTGTATCTAACCCGTGCTGTACCTGCCCTGGGAGTGTTTGATGGGATAGTGTAGAGGGAGCTTTACTCTGTATCTAACCCGTGCTGTACCTGCCCTGGGAGTGTTTGATGGGACAGTGTAGAGGGAGATTTACTCTGTATCTAACCCGTGCTGTACCTGCCCTGGGAGTGTTTGATGGGACAGTGTAGAGGGAGCTTTACTCTGTATCTAACCCGTGCTGTACCTGCCCTGGGAGTGTTTGATGGGACAATGTAGAGGGAGCATTACTCTGTATCTAACCCGTGCTGTACCTGCCCAGGGAGTGTTTGATGGGACAGTGTAGAGGGAGTTTTACTCTGTATCTAACCCGTGCTGTACCTGCCCTGGGAGTGTTTGATGGGACAGTGTAGAGGGAGATTTACACTGTATCTAACCCGTGCTGTACCTGCCCTGGGAGTGTTTGATGGGACAGTGTAGAGGGAGCTTTACTCTGTATCTAACCCGTGCTGTAACTGTCCTGGGAGTGTTTGATGGGACAGTGCAGAGGGAGTTTTACTCTGTATCTAACCCGTGCTGTACCTGCCCTGGGAGTGTTCGATGGGACAGTATAGAGGGAGCTTTACTCTGTATCTAACCCGTGCTGTAACTGTCCTGGGAGTGTTTCATGGGACAGTGTAATGGGAGTTTTACTCTGTATCTAACCCGTGCTGTACCTGCCCTGGGAGTGTTTGATGGGACAGTGTAGAGGGAGCTTTACTCTGTATCTAACCCGTGCTGTACCTGCCCTGGGAGTGTTTGATGGGACAGTGTAGAGGGAGTTTTACTCTGTATCTAACCCTTGCTGTACCTGCCCTGGGAGTGTTTGATGGGACAGTGTAGAGGGAGCTTTACTCTCTATCTAACCCGTGCTGTACATGCCCTGGGAGTGTTTGATGGGACAGTGTAGAGGGAGATTTACTCTGTATCTAACCCATGCTGTACCTGCCCTGGGAGTGTTTGATGGGACAGTGCAGAGGGAGCTTTACTCTGTATCTAACCCGTGCTGTACCTGCCCCTAACCCGTGCTGTACCTGCCCTGGGAGTGTTTGATGGGACAGTGGAGAGGGAGTTTTACTCTGTATCTAACCCGTGCTGTACCTGCCCTGGGAGTGTTTGATGGGACAGTGTAGAGGGAGCTTTACTCTGTATCTAACCCGTGCTGTACCTGCCCTGGGAGTGTTTGATGGGACAGTGTAGAGGGAGTTTTACTCTGTATCTAACCCTTGCTGTACCTGCCCTGGGAGTGTTTGATGGGACAGTGTAGAGGAAGTTTTACTCTGTATCTAACCCGTGCGGTACCTGCCCTGGGACTGTTTGATGGGACAGTGTGGAGGGAGATTTACTCTGTATCTAACCTGTGCTGTACCTGCCCTGGGAGTGTTTGATGGGATAGTGTAGAGGGAGCTTTACTCTGTATCTAACCCGTGCTGTACCTGCCCTGGGAGTGTTTGATGGGACAGTGCAGAGGGAGCTTTACTCTGTATCTAACCCGTGCTGTACCTGCCCCGAACCCGTGCTGTACCTGCCCTGGGAGTGTTTCATGGGACAGTGTAGAGGGAGCTTTACTCTGTATCTAACCCGTGCTGTACCTGCCCTGGGAGTGTTTGATGGGACAGTGTAGAGGGAGCTTTACTCTGTATGTAACCCGTGCTGTACCTGCCCTGGGAGTGTTTGATGGGACAGTGTAGAGGGAGTTTTACTCTGTATCTAACCCGTGCTGTACCTGCCCTGGGAGTGTTTGATGGGACAGTGTAGAGGGAGTTTTACTCTGTATCTAACCCGTGCTGTACCTGCCCTGGGAGTGTTTAATGGGACAGTGTAGAGGGAGCTTTACTCTGTATCTAACCCATGCTGTACCTGCCCTGGGAGTGTTTGATGGGACAGTGTAGAGGGAGCTTTACTCTGTATCTAACCCGTGCTGTACCTTCCCTGGGAGTGTTTGATGGAACAGTGTAGAGGGAGATTTGCTCTGTATCTAACCCGTGCTGTACCTGCCCTGGGAGTGTTTGATGGGACAGTGTAGAGGAAGCTTTACTCTGTATCTAACCCGTGCTGTAACTGTCCTGGGAGTGTTTGATGGGACAGTGCAGAGGGAGCTTTACTCTGTATCTAACCCATACTGTACCTGCCCCTAACCCGTGCTGTACCTGCCCTGGGAGTGTTTGATGGGACAGTGTAGAGGGAGTTTTACTCTTTATCTAACCCGTGCTGTACCTGCCCTGGGAGTGTTTGATGGGACAGTGTAGAGGGAGCTTTACTCTGTATCTAACCCGTGCTGTACCTGCCCTGGGAGTGTTTGATGGGACAGTGTAGAGGGAGTTTTACTCTGCATCTAACCCGTGCTGTACCTGCCCTGGGAGTGTTTGATGGGACAGAGTAGAGAGAGCTTTACTATGTATCTAACCCGTGCTGTACCTGCCCTGGGAGTGTTTGATGGGACAGTGTAGAGGGAGTTTTACTCTGTATCTAACCCGTGCTGTACCTGCCCTGGGAGTGTTTGATGGGACAGTGTAGAGGGAGCTTTACTCTGTATCTAACCCGTGCTGTACCTGCCCTGGGAGTGTTTGATGGGACAGTGTAGAGGGAGATTTACTCTGTATCTAACCCATGCTGTACCTGCCCTGGGAGTGTTTGATGGGACAGTGCAGAGGGAGCTTTACTCTGTATCTAACCCGTGCTGTACCTGCCCCTAACCCGTGCTGTACCTGCCCTGGGAGTGTTTCATGGGACAGTGTAGAGGGAGCTTTACTCTGTATCTAACCCGTGCTGTACCTTCCCTGGGAGTGTTTGATGGAACAGTGTAGAGGGAGATTTACTCTGTATCTAACCCGTGCTGTACCTGCCCTGGGAGTGTTTGATGGGACAGTGTAGAGGAAGCTTTACTCTGTATCTAACCCGTGCTGTAACTGTCCTGGGAGTGTTTGATGGGACAGTGCAGAGGGAGCTTTACTCTGTACCTAACCCGTGCTGTACCTGCCCTGGGAGTGTTTGATGGGACAGTGTAGAGGGAGCTTTACTCTGTATCTAACCCATACTGTACCTGCCCTGGGAGTGTTTGATGGGACAGTGTAGAGGGAGCTTTACTCTGTACCTAACCCGTGCTGTACCTGCCCTGGGAGTGTTTGATGGGACAGTGTAGAGGAAGCTTTACTCTGTATCTAACCCGTGCTGTAACTGTCCTGGGAGTGTTTGATGGGACAGTGCAGAGGGAGCTTTACTCTGTACCTAACCCGTGCTGTACCTGCCCTGGGAGTGTTTGATGGGACAGTGTAGAGGGAGCTTTAATCTGTATCTAACCCATACTGTACCTGCCCTGGGAGTGTTTGATGGGACAGTGTAGAGGGAGCTTTACTCTGTACCTAACCCGTGCTGTACCTGCCCTGGGAGTGTTTGATGGGACAGTGTAGAGGGAGCTTTACTCTGTATCTAACCTGTGCTGTACCTGCCCTGGGAGTGTTTGATGGGACAGTGTAGAGGGAGTTTTACTCTGTATCTAACCCGTGCTGTACCTGCCCTGGGAGTGTTTGATGGGACAGTGTAGCGGGAGATTTACTCTGTATCTAACCCGTGCTGTACCTGCCCTGGGAGTGTTTGATGGGACAGTGTAGAGGGAGATTTACTCTGTATCTAACCCGTGCTGTACCTGCCCTGGGGGTGTTTGATGGGACAGTGTAGAGGGAGATTTACTCTGTATCTAACCCGTGTTGTACCTGTCCTGGGAGTGTTTGATGGGCCAGTGTAGAGGGAGCTTTACTCTGTATCTAACCCGTGCTGTACCTGTCCTGGGAGTGTTTGCTGGGACAGTGTAGAGTGAGGTTTACTCTGTATCTAAACCCGTGCTGTACCTGCCCTGGAGTGTTGATGGCTGTCAGACACACATATCACAGATGGTACAATTCAGTCATCCTTTCCACAGTGCCGCTGCTGAGAAGACGTACATACAGCGCCCAAATTACACAGTTCCACCCTGTTCAAAAGGAGTTAAATCTAAAAGAGGCTGTTCTCACCTTCAGGATCACCTTGTCTTCTTCATCCTCAGCTTGTTTAACATCCTCTGACCCAGCTTCAATTGCCAGCTCCAGAGCACGCTCCAACTCAATCTCCTGACCGTCCTTATCCAGGCCGTTCACCGTCACCACACCTTTCCTCTCAAAGCAGTGGCGCGCTCCATCACACAGCGTTCCCCTGACGATGACAGCACACTATAATGGATTGGTACCAACAGATGAAAACTATCCCTAACTCTACCCAGACTGCAGCTGAAACATCAGAATTCAGTGCTGCACACCGTCCTCCCTTCACCCAATACCCTCACATCATTTAACACATCGCTATTTCTTGTCCCCAGCCCCACACCAGCTTGTTGAGCTCGCTCCTCACGTATATAGGGGTACGGTAGATTAGTGGTGACGTTACTGGACCAGTAGTCTAGAGACCTGGACTAATGATCCAGAGACATGAGTCCCAATCCCAATTCAAATTCAAATAAAAAGCTTGTGGTGGTGACCATGAAACTACCGTCATAAAAACCCACCTGGTTCACTAGCGTCCTTTAGGGAAGGAAACCTGCCGTCCTTACCTGGTCTGCCCTATCTGTGACTCCAGAAATGTGGTTGACTCTTAACTGACCTCTGAAATGGCCTCGCAAGCCACTCAGTTGTATTCAAGGCGGCGGCTCACCAGCACCTTCTCGAGGGCAATCAGGAATGGGCAATAAATGCTGGCCTTGCCAGCGATGCTCACATGTGAATGAATAAAACTTAGCTGCCCCACATCACACCACACACCAATCTCAGGCCCAGGACGAGGGGCAAAGTAACTGCTCAAAAGCTCTGAGTAGAGTCAAGTGTCAGGTGTGATCTTGCACCAGGGTACAAATAGTGTCAGGGGTGATCAGAACTGGGGTACAAATAGTGTCAGGGGTGATTCGTGGTATCACCTTAACACGATCATTGTCGGCAAATCAGCGGGCGGTGTGCGAAAAACGGGATTGAGTGCAAATCCACAACCAAACGCTGCAGTCAGTCACTGTGCCAGAGAACGAGCAAGCTGCTGAATGGGGATCAGTGCAGCCTGGCAATCTCAGAGAGAGAGGGGGGTGAAATGACTCCTAAAGCACAGCCGGGTAAAATGTGGGGTCAGGCATATGGTCACACTGCACGCAGCAACAGCAGCGAGCGAGATGGAACAAGTTTTTTTCTACGTGAAGCAAGTCCCAAGTCTGTTACGATGCACAGCTCCTTCAGTACTGCCCTAACTGGGAACTACAGCCCCACCCTCAGAACATCGCATTTCCACCTCAGCAATGTTTCCTACATTACAACGGTGACTACACTTCAGAAGTATTTCATTGGCTGTAAAGGGCTTTGGGACGTCCCGAGGTCATGAAAGGCGCTATATAAATGCAAGTCTTTCTTTCCTGCTCCTTCTTACCAGTGGCCTCTCAATACCACAATGGGGCTAAAGGAGGGCAGTTCGACATGGAGACACATCACTGCGACAGACGAAGGTGGGGTGGGCCACCAACATTTATATCTAGGAGCCTCGTCAACTGTCAGAGAGGGGACATTCGTACCAAAATACAGGGATATCGGGCAGGAAAAGACCAGCTGGTCCATCAGGCCTGCCCCACACACGATGGCCGGAGCATCACGACTAGACACTTCCCACCCCCAGCAGCCATGTAATCCCCTGAGAGAGGTAAAACCCCAGGGCAAATAACCGGGGGGGGGGGGGGGGAACCTCTTGAAAATTCCTCTGCGACCCCCTCAGCCGATTGAAAGCAGTCCAGGAGCTCATTCGTCCTGTTTGCTTTGCATTCCAAACCCCGAGCTGGACGTTGGTATTCTAACATGTTCTGTATCCCCACATGCGAACAGACTGCCTTCCCCACACCATTGATGTCAATGGGGGTCAGGCTCTGCGAGTGGCAGCGCAGGACCAGGTGCCGATTGGGGTTTGTGAAGCGAATCCTCAGTCCGTTCTTACCCATTTTTGTTCAGGATGCTCTTTATCTCCTGATGCGAGCGGCTGTTGTTGTCGGTTAGGACTTCAATCAGCAGAGACGATCCCCCGGGGCCTCTCCCTTCGTACAGCGAATAGGTGGAAGGCTTCGACTTCTGGAAAAGCAGGCAACGTGCGGGGTTAATCAGAGGCTAAGCCCCGACCGAAGTATTAGCAGAAAGGGCAGCGTTCAGTGCACCATGTGTCACGCAGTAACAGCACAGTGTGCCACTGCACAGGCCCCACCTCCCTCCTGCTGAGAGAAGTGTCCCCACCTCCCATCTCAGCCATGCAGCTGTCGGAAGCGGCTAAGTGGAGGAAAAATTACAAGGAAACCATCACCAGGCTGCAGTCGAGTGCCCCCTAGAACCTGTCTGCACATTGCCCGGCACATCTTCCCCACTCGGGGCTAAGAGACACCAAAAGGGGAGTGGGGGGAAAACAGAGGGATTCACCCTCACCCTCAGAGGGGACAGCCGTGACTCAGGTGGTAGCACACTCTCGCCTCTGAGTCAGAAGATTGTGGG
Source organism: Somniosus microcephalus (assembly GCF_052327205.1). Lineage (NCBI taxonomy): Eukaryota > Metazoa > Chordata > Chondrichthyes > Squaliformes > Somniosidae > Somniosus > Somniosus microcephalus. The sequence continues at coordinate 58,338,869 of NC_141010.1, read as the reverse complement.
TTCAAGCACCACTCCAGAGACTTGAACACATAATCCAGGCTGACACTCCAGTGCAGTGCTGAGGGAGCGCTGCACTATCGGAGCTGCTGTCTTTCAGATCAGACGTTAAACCGAGGCCCCGCTGCTCTCTCAGGTGGTTGTAAAAGATTCCTTGGCACTATTTCGAAGGAGAGCAGGGAAGTTATCCCCGGTGTCCTGGCCAACATTTATCCCTTAACCATTATCATTAAAAATAGATTATCTGGTCATTGTTGTTTGTGGGACCTTGCTGTGTGTAAATTGGCTGCCGTGTTTCCTACATTACAACAGTAACGACCCTTCAAAAAAACTAATGAAGGCTGTAAAGTGCTTTGGGACATCCTGAGGTCATGAAAGGCGCGATATAAAATGCAAGTTCTGTCTTTCTTTTCTTCCTCACAAAAAAAAGCCGACAGCAGAAAAGGTTAAGCTTTAACTGTTTACAGCTCAATTATCTGTCCTCTCCTCCGGAAGGCCGTGAGACAGTTGTGGGGAATCCGACCATAGAATTAATTCATTTCAGTGCACGATTCCGGGGCTCAAATCAAATAAACACTGCACAGAGCAGCAGCTGGGATCGACCAGATAAAGGAAAAAAATCTCTGCCCTGGTCAAACAACCTTCAGAATCTGGATTGAGATATGTAACACACGTTAAAAAAAAAGAGGGTGCTCTTTTCTCTGTCTGAAAGCATTGTGGGGATTAGCTCTCAAAGAAAGTCTTGCATTTCTATAGCGCCTTTCACGATCACCGGCGTCTCAAAGCACTTTACAGCCAATGAAGTACTATTTGAAGTGGAGTCACTATTGTAATGTGGGAAACGCGGCAGTCAATTTGCACACAGCAAGCTCCCACAAACAACAATGTGATAATGACCAGATAATCTGTTTTTGTTATGTTGATTGAGGGATAAATATTGGCCAGGACACCGGGGAGAACTCCCCTGCTCTTCTTGAAATAGTGCCATGGGATCTTTTACATCCACCTGAGAGAGCAGACGGGGCCTCGGTTTAACGTCTCATCTGAAACACGGCACCTCTGGCAGTGCAGCACTCCCTCAGCACTGCACTGGAGTGTCAGCCTAGATTTATGTGCTCAAGTCCCTGGAGTGGGACTTGAACCCACGACCTTCTGACTCAGAGACAAGCTGCCCACTGAGCCACAGCTGACACATTAGACAAAATTATCAGTTGACAAAACACTCTGCCATACACACACAGTGTGAGTGTGAGATGGGGGGAGTTTAATACAGAAACATTAACGTGGCAGATACAATTTCTCAAGTGACACTCTAGAGCCTTGCAAGAATAATAAAGGGCTCAGTGTAGTGTTTCAACCTCCGTCGCCTCCAGTCCAGATCCAAGGTCGTCCCGTCCTCTGTCATCGAATTGCAGTATGCAGACGGCGCTTATGTCTGCGCTCACTCTGAATCGAACTCCAAACCATCGTCAACACCTTCACCGAAGCGTACGAGAGCATGGGCCTTACACTAAACACCCGTAAGACAAAGGTCCTCTACCAACCTGCCCCGCCACACAGTACTGCCCCCCAATTATCAAAATCCACGACAAGGCCTTGGGCAATGTGGACCACTTTCCATACCTCGGGAGCATACTGTCAGCAAGGGCAGACGTCGATGACGAAGTCCAACACCGCCTTCAGTGTGCCACTGCAGCCTTCGATCGCCTGAGGAAGAGTGTTTGAAGACCAGGACCTCAAACCCAGCACCATGCTCATGGTCTACAGAGCAGTGGTGATACCCGCCCTCCTGTATGCTTCAGAGACATGGACCATGTACAGCAGGCACCTCAAAGCACTGGAGAGGTACCACCAACGCTGCCTCCACAAGATCCTGCAAATCCATTGGCAGGATAGGCGCACCAACGTCAGTGTTCTTGCTCAGGCCAACATCCCCAGCATCGAAGCTTTGACCACGCTCGATCAGCTCCGATGTTCGGGCCACATCGTCCGCATGCCCGATATGAGACTCCCAAAACAAGCGCTCTATTCGGAGCTCCGACACGGCAAGAGAGCCTCAGGTGGGCAGAGGAAACGCTTCAAGGACACCCTCAAAGCCTCCTTGAAAAAGTGCAACATCCCCACCGACACCTGAGAATCCTGGCCCAAGACTGCACAAAGTGGAGAAGCAGCCGGGAAGGTGCCGAACACCTCGAGTCTCTTCGCCAGGAGCAAGCGGAAGCCAAGCGCAAACAGTGGAAGGAGCGCACGTCAACCCAAGCACCCCACCCACTCGCCGGTTCCGAGGGATTGCCTAAGAGGAGAGAATTAGGACTAGACGGGGAGAGATTATAGACCAGTGCTCCAAATGTGGCTGAGAATTACACCGTTAACCGTGAGAGAAACACTTAACACATTTGTGAAATTCCTCTCCAGTAGGTTGACTTCAACACCTCCACTAAAACAGCAGGGAAGAATTTAGATCGACGCGTTCACACGTTGCTATCCCACAGAATAATTCCAGGGGCCTGGTGTTGAAGGTGTGAATTCAAATTCTTGTCTGAGTGACAGACTGTCCAATGAAATCCTTTGATTAAGAAAAGATATTTCATGGCAAACATCATTCACCTAAATCAGAAGGTCTTGGAAAGCTGAAATCCTCAACAATGTTTGAAGATGATTTCAGGAAAGTGAAGTTAAGGTGCAGACAAAGTAAAATATAACAGTACACGCAAGCAGTTAGCTACCAGTGTGGACAGGAGGCTGCTTGTACTGTGACTCTGCTGGTGACAAGACTGGTGGTAATGCAACTATTATTGAATTGGTTTATGCAGGATGATTAGAAGTGAGCTGGGTCAGGCATCATTTATAAATGGTAGGAGCGAACAGTATGTCACACGGTTTTGGTGGGGTGGAGAGCAACGTTCCCTCTAATGTTTTTTGGGCGCGCGGTCCCTTTAAGTGGCTGCACGGCGCATTCAAATTTTCGCACATGCACGGTTTCTTGCACTGAAATGCTGGTGAGCAGCCTGCGCAGGACCTCCAGACCGCAGCGCAGCCACGCAGCTTAACAGGAACATTGGAGGGCAGTGTAGATATTGTGACACACGCGGTATCACAATTCTGTGGGACAGGCTGGATGGACCAGAGGGTCTTTACCTGTCCGTCATTGCTCGTATCCCAGTTGGTGGAGGGAGAGGCTCATTCCAGTTAATGTGTGTGTGCTAAATATTGTAAATCTAGTTTTCCTACAAGGAATCAGCTACTTTCTGGGGTATTGGTTCCACCTCCACTGCTGACCTTCGTACCTCTGTCAAGGACCCTTTAAAAAAAATATATAGTTGATGTTGTTGATGCTTTTCCGATTCTCTCCCCTCCCCTCCCTAATAGGTGCCATGCTTCTGGGGCAGGATTCCACCAGTGCCGGTGACCGAGACCTCAGCCAAGTGCCCGTTATTCACACCTGAGCCTTGATGGTGAGTGTAGGCAGCGTTGTGACTATTGGGTGCGGGAGAAGAGGGGAGGGAATCAACCCCAACCCCGTTCTCGCTCAACATAGAATAGTACAGCACAGGAGGCGGCCATTCGGCCCTTCGAGTCTGCGCCGGCTCTTTTGTGATGTGGCAAGTGATTTTTTTAAATCTTTGAGCTCCATCCATATTGACTCTATCTGTATCCCTTCCTTGTCTACATTAACCCTCCCTGTGCACTTTTACAAGGGTCAGTAGCTGGAGATCAGGAGCAGCAGCCCTGGCCTCCCTCACACAAGTGTGTGTGGCCAGTTGGGTCACTCTTGACTGATCACATAACTGAGCCAGCTCAGAGCTGGCCAGGGACTGAACCAGAACTGGAACCGTCCTGGTCTGCACAGCTGATTAATGACTGGAGAATCTGTGACCATTCTTCACCTGAGAGCTTAGATAGAAAGCGTGGGAACATAGGAACAGGAGGAGGCCATTCAGCCTCTCGAGCCTGCTCTGCCATTTAATTAGATCATGGCTGATCTGTACCTCAACTCTACTTACCTGCTTTAGTTCCATATCCCTTACAAAATCTATTGATCTCAGTCTTGAAAATATCAATTGTTCCCCCACCATCCACAGCCTTTCGGGGAGAGTTCCAGATTTCGCCTACTCTGTGTGAAAAAGTGCTTCCTCACATTTCACTCCTGAACGGCCTGGCTCTAATTTTGAGACACTGCCCCCTTGTTCTGGATTCCCCCCACCAGAGGTATCAGTTTCTCTGTATCGAATCCCTTTATCATTTTAAGCACCTCGATTAGATCACCCCCTCAACCATCTAAACTCAGGGGAATACAAGCCGAGCTTTTGCAACCTGTCCTCGTAATTTAACCCTTTCATCCCCGGTATCATTCTGGTGAATCTGCGCTGTTCTCCCTCCGAGGCCAGTTTTTCCTTCTTGAGGTGCGGGGCCCGGAACTGAACCCAGTGTCCAGCTGCGGTCCGACCAAGACAACTGAAGCATCGCCTTCTCACAGGAAGCCCAGCACATCAAACGCAATCCTAGTGTCGTCCATACATGCACGTTTTCCAGCACTGGATAGTGGTCAGGAACTGGAACCCTGGCTGATTTCTGGTTCTCTCGCCCCAGATCAGGTCACTCAGCAGAGGTCGGTAACTGACCCAGACACTTCCTGGTCTGTGTGTCTCAGTTCCACAACTCATGATGCCCCAAGAGGAAATTGGATGAGGTCAAAAACATTCTGCTATCATTGCAGATTACAATAATTTTCTGAAGACAGACAGAGTATGAAACAGACAAGTTTAGAGAAGAATCCTTACATTGTAAACTGAATGGGTAATGAGATGGCGTCGCCATACTTACTGCCCCTTTGATAGCAGCTTCGATGGATACTTTGGGCATGTTCTTGGCTCGGCACTGCTCAATGAGGTTTGCCAGCTGCGTGTTAAACTCAGGGTTAGAGCCTCCCTCTGCAAAAAGAATTGGAGCAAAAGTGATCTGTATCCAGGGCCTTCAATGTGGAGACAGAGGCACTAACTCATTCCCTTCACAATCAAACTCTGCAGCTAATACCGCGCGTTAGAAACACAAAGAGTACAAAATCTTGGAATCAAATGGTTATCACACCACTTCTATATAGGAAATGTTAAATATTAAACATTCTACCTCTGCCATCTCCTCCAGCCCTATATCCTGTCCCCTCTGACTCCAACCTTTTATGCATCCCCTTTACTTACATCCCACCATTGATGGGATAGCCTTTCCCCACCTCAGTGCTACTCTCTGGAATTCCCTTCCTAAAGTCCTCCACCTCTCTCTTATCTTTAAGACCCATCTCTTTGACCAAGCGTCCAATCACCCCCTTAAGTCTCTCCCTTCCTGGCACAGCATCTGTTTTCCTCATACCCACCCTGCAAAGCATCTCGAGATGTTTGTTTAGATTAATGGGGCGATATAAATGCAGCTGGTTAACTGGGCCATTGAATACAATGACATGCAGCTAACCAACATTTTGAACTTGAACTTCAAAAGTTTAATATTTGCAGCAGAGATGCCCATTACCCAATGTCACGGTCAGAAGGGGGATGATCCATATCTTTCAATAGCAGTGAGGGACTAGATCATCTTCGTGAGAAAGTATCTGGCAATTTTTCCCAGTGTTGTCACTGTGCTCAGTGTACGAGCGCCGATAATCTACAGGATCAATTGCATGGGCACGGGCCAGAAAAAAAATAAAAACCAAATTCAATGAGGATACAAGTGGACTGAAACTTAGGAACAGGAGGAGGCCATTTAGCCCCTCGAGCCAGTTCTGCCATTCAATGAGATCATGGCTGATCTGTGACCAAATTCCATATACCCGCCTTTGTCCCATGTCCCTTAATATCTTTGGTTAACAAAAATCTATCAATATCAGATTTAAAATTAACAATTAACCTAGCATCTATTGCCATTTGTGGAAGGGAATTCCAATCTTCTAACGCCCTGCAAGCGCAGTCCCCACATTACCTTTCACAGCTAAACGAAGCATAATCGCAAACTTGGCAAACGTTCGACTCCTGGCAGCGTCCTTTGGCCCTTTGACGTGTTTCACCTTTGACCACTTGTTGTGGCCTGCGTCATTAGCTGCAGACGTGTGGATCTCCGCACACGGCGCGAAGGCACGGCGCTGGCCGCTTGCCTGGACAGAGAGGGGAATGAAGGCTGGGGGTAAAACTCTGGGCTTTGGCAGCAACTCGGCTGAACTCCGCAGTGAGGACAGGAGATACTTTCTGTTCCACGAGCAAACACTTCGAAATGCGGCAACTGCAGCCATAGCGGCGAGTCCCACCGATCACCTGTAAAAATGGACAACATGAAGCTGGTACAGTGGACACAGTAAAACATTTACAATCCTGGACAAACTAGAATGACATTGAATGTACAGCACAGAAGCCAACCATTCGGCTCAACAGGTCTATGCCGGTGTTTATGCTCCACACGAGCCTCCTCCCGCCCCTCTTCATCTCACCCTATCAGCATATCCCTCTATTCCTTTCTCCCTCATGTACTTATCTAGCTTCCCCTTAAATACATCCTAACCACTCTCTGGGTAAAGAAAATTCTCCTGAATTCCTTATTGGATTTATTAGTGACTATTTTATATTGATGGCCCCTAGTTCTGGTCTCTCCCACAGGTGGAAACATCTTCTCTACGTCTACCCTATCAAACCCTTTCATGATCATAAAGACCTCGATCAGATCACCCCCTCAGCACTTTCATTTTTTAGAGAAAAGAGCCCCAACCTATTCAAGCTATCCTGATAATTCTGGTATCATCCTTGTTCATCTTTGTTGCATCTTCCCCAGTCCTTCTTGTAATCTGGAGACCAGAAATCTGCACAGCTCCAAGTGTGGTCTCACCAACTTTAAGATAACTTTCTTGCTTTTGAATTCTATTTCTCTAGAAATGAACCCCAGTGCTTGGTTTTCATGTTTATGGACTTGTTAACTTGCGTTGCTACCAGATCTCGTTAATCCTCTCCCCCATTTAGACTCTTATTTTCCAGGGAGTATGTGGCCACCTTATTCCTCCTCCCAAAATGCACCACCTCACACTTATCTATATTGAGATTCATTTGCCAATTGTACGCCCATTCTGCAAATTTATTAATGTCGTCTTGTATTTTGTTGGTCTGCCTCAGTATTAACTAAACTCCCCCCAAACTTCCAATGTATAGTTGAGCACACAAGAACACAAGTACCAAATTAAATCTTCTTCCAAAGGATGTATTAGACACAGTTTAACCACTCCTGCCCATCAATATTTCCCCTCCTCTTCTAAAAGTATGGACACAGATGGATTACAGTTCCACAGAGAGCTCTCGATACCTCTCCCAACTTTGTGGTCAGTGTTCACATATGAGCCTGGGCAGTGAATGCTGGCAGGACATCTGCCCATGATGGCCACCACAGCCAAGCCTGATCCTGTCCTCAGTTGACTTCCAGATTTGAGCCAGAGGCCAGAAATCAGAGTGGGAACGCTCCCTGTACCAACAGACACTGATGTCAACTGCAGTATGGCCACCTCTGCCCCAGCTAAGGGCACAATATTTCCAATTGATCTGGTAAATATCTAGAAAAGTAACTATTTTTTTCTGCACTCCATTTGATGGGATTTTTACAACGGATTGTATCTGGTGCTAGAATTCATAACATTTGTTTTAAATTGCCCCCAATAAACTGACCCAACATCAGCCATGGCTCAGCTGGTAGCACCCTCGCCTCCGAGTCAGAAGGTTGTGGGTTCAAGTCCCACTCCAGAGACTTGAGCACAAATATCGTGGCTGACTCTCCAATACAGGACTCACGCAGCGCTGCACTGTCGGAGGTGCCGACTTTGAAATGAGGCGTTAAACCGAGGCCCCTCTCAGGTGGACGTAAGCAATCCTGTGGCTCTATTTTGAAGAGGAGCAGGGGAGTTATCCCCGGTGTCCTGGCCAACATTGATCCCTCAGCCAACATCAGTAAATGAGATTAGCTGGTCATTATCACGTTTGTTTGTGGGATCTTGCTGTGCGCAAAATTGGCTGCCGCGTTTCCTACATTACAACAATGACTACACTTCAAAAAAGTACTTCACTGGCTGTAAAGCGCCTTGGGCCAGCCTGAGGTGGTGAAAGGCGCTATAGAAAGGCAAGTCTGTCTTTCACAATTCACTGACTCCAACAGACTGGCCCCTGCAGTATCGCCCGCCCGCCACAGGGGGCGGGGCAGCGCCCGGGGACAAGCGACAGGCGGCGGACCGGGGCCTCCACACTGCCCACCGACCCAGCGCCCCCCGCTCCGGGTCAGCCCGCACCCCCGGCCTCTCTCCACCCAGCCTCTCTCCGGCGGTCACAGCCAATCTTACCCTCACACTCACCGCCGCGCACACTTCCGGTGTGCCCGACTCCTGCTTCCGGTCCCAGGAGCCGCATGCGCATTGAGAACCTCCCGGCACCGGCGGCAAAGCATGCGCAGTAACAACAGAGGGAGAGGGTGAGAGAGAGAGAGCAAACAGAGGGAGAGACAGAGAGACCGAAAAAAAGCCCGCCAAAAAAAACCCGGAGAAAAAAAACCCGGAAAAAGAAAAAAACCGCGAGAAACAGAAAAATAAACTCGGGGGAGAAACCGGGAAAGAGCGAGGCCCAAAGAGCGAGAAAACCCGGAGAGCGAGGCCGGGGCCTGGAGAGAGAAACAGGCCGCAACAGGCCAGAGACCGAGAGAAACTCCGGGGCCTGAGAAACTCCGGCAAACACCGGGGCCTGAAACCCGAGAGCCCGGGGCCGGAGAGTGAGGCCCAGAGACCGCGGGGCCTGAGAGTGAGAGCGGCCCCAGAAACAGCCCCGGACCCGGAGAGAGAAACAGCGGCCCCGAGACCCAGAGACACTCCGAGAGAAACCACCCGAGAACAGAGAGGGAAAACCGGCACAGCCCGAGAAATGAGACGGGAACCCGGTGAGTGAGAGAGTCAGAGAGAGAGAGAGAGAGAGAGACCAAAAAATTTGAGAGAGGGAAGGGAACCCGGTGAGAGAGAGAAACTTTTAAGAGCAGCTGTATCTAAGATGAACCCCTGAAAAACTCTCAATTTTTGGACCTAAAAGTGGGATAAGGTGGAACACGACACTCAAAAAAAAAAAAAAAAGTTATCTAGCTACGACAAAAACAAACGACTGCAATGACACAGAGCAGGGAAGTGATATATCCTGAGCATTGCAAAAGTGCAAAGGCAAAGGATAAACACAAGGATAAAACACTACAAAATAACCCAGAGGTCCTCTACGTTGACTATGCCAATCAGAAAGGGACTAGGAAGAACAACCTCATATTCTACACTGACTCCGTTCCCTCATGGAAGGATACTTTATACAAAAACTACGCACACGTCTTCAGTGAAGGTACTGGCAAGGGAGGTAGACTGAAAATATGTAAAGATGGAAATCTAGATAAAGATGACCCCCTGCTAACTATAAGCTACTATAACAACAAAGGAAAGATCATGATACAGGGGAATGTAGAAAATTTGGGCTCCTTTGAAAAGGAATTCCCCCAGTTGAAAGTTAAGGCAGGCGCAAAGAGGACCTCTGGAAATGAGGCAAAGGAGAGCCCAACAGAGGGTGAAGAGAGCCAAGCAGAGGAAGAAGAGAGTCCAGCAGAGACACACACCTCCCTGGCCATCTCCACCCTGGCCATCTCTACCCCTCCCACACCTCTCAGCGCAAACCAACTGCTGAAGGAGAGTCTGTCCAAGCTAGAACGCGATTTCAATGAATACAGGGAAACACAGGCCAAGAAATTGAAGGAGGAGCTCAAACAGCTGAAAACGGAAAACGAATCCACCATCCACGAGTTGAGCGAGATCGTGGAGGGGCAAAGAAATGAGATCAAAGAACTCTGTACTCAGCTAAACAAAATGGAGGAGTCCCTATAAAGGCAGAAAAATGAACTCAGCAGGCAACACAAACCCCTTAAGGTCCAACAACCGGCTGACACAAAAACAACACACGCAGGGACACAGAACCCGTTGGATGTCCCCCCACACGAGGATGCCACACCCTCTTTGCCTTGCGACCAGAACAGGAACACACCGCAGGTCCCAAACCCCCCTCCTGTCACACAGCCTACCCCAGCAACTCGGTCAACAACCAGCCCTCAGTTGAGTCCTGCCCAGACTACTGCTACCCAGTCTGAAAAGCCAGCCCCTCAGGCGGTCCTGCTGACCGACTCCAACGGGAAGTTTTTGGACCCCCAGAGGATGTTCCCAGGTCAGCAAGTCCTGAAAAAACGGTGCAGCACCACAGGCCAGGCAATGAAGATCCTGAACAAAGAAACCCTTGGAAGCCCAAAATGGCTTGTGATCCACACAGGCACAAACGACCTGCACACCCTACATGAAGGCACTGCTAGAGCAGTGAGCAGGATGGCGGAGAAGGCCAGCAAGGAATTCCCCGATGCGCGGATTGTGATCTCCACTCTACTGCCCAGAGAGGACACCCTAGCCTATGTAATCCACAACACCAACAGGGAGATCGACATGGGATGTGCTGCCCTCCCCAACGTCCACCTGGCCCACCACCCAAACATCAACACATGGGACCTCTATGACGGATTACATCTACTCAAACAGCGGGTGTGGATCTTCGCAAAAAACCTCATAAACACTGCCAAAGGACGCACCCCTCCCACCCCCTCTACCATTGGGAGCCCTAACCCAAACAGGACCACCACTGTCCCCCACCCCCCTATACAAAACCAGCAACAGAACCGTGCTATTGTACCTGACCCCAGACCCCCCTTTAGACCACAGGCGACTGTAAACCAAGAACTGAGAAAGATCATGACGATGATAAGCACCCTGATGGAAAACAGGATAGGAATGTACTAAATTATTATTATTGTTATATTACTATTATTAGGTAGCAGTATGTGCATGCCTTATGGAATTTATACTAAATCGTCATTTAGCATTGTACATCTATAGAAACTAGTGTTTTCACACCCGTCCCACAAAATAGGTCCATTTTGCTTTGTTTTTTGAACTATATAGATGCGTTCTTTCCACATAAGCTGCTGGAATATCCAGGGTCTCCGCTCCTCAACTTTTGGGCTGAAGAATACAGACCCTGAATTCCTAAAATCTATAAAAGACATTGATATAATTGTGTTAACAGAAACATGGTGTCAAAAGGACGTGCCCACCCCACCCACTGTCCTCCAATGTACCATGAAATCATTGTGCCCTCAGTAAAGAACACGAAGATACGCAAGGGCAGAACCTCCGGGGGAATCTTGGTGTGGTATAGAGGAGAATTGGACAAACACATCTCACCGGTAAAACAGGGGAAATCACATGTATGGCTAAAATTAGATAAAAATATAGGAATAGCTAAAAAAGATGTCTACTTATGTGCGATCTACATACCTCCAATAGAATCGCCATATTTTGAAGAGTTATTTGAAACTCTCCACATGGAAATCAGCCATTTCCAGGCCCAAGGAAAGGTGCTACTATGTGGGGACCTAAATGCAAGGACCGGATGTGAACCTGACTTCATAGACCCACAGGGCAACAACCATGTGTTTGGCCAGACCCCTTTATATGTCACACCAGCCATCACAAATCGGAACAACCTTGACTGTGAAATAAATAAAAGCGGCAGGGAGGTAGTGCAACTCTGCCGAGCCTTAGGCCTGTACATAGTTAACGGTAGGTTCAGAGGGGACTCCTTAGGGAGACTCACATATTCCTCAACTCTTGGGTCTAGTGTGGTGGATTATACAATCACTGACATGGACCCCTGCGATATCAACGCATTCACTGTCAGGCAGTGAGGAAATCTACATATTATAAGGGGTTAATTTCAGGTGCTTGCTGGGTAAAAGTTTTCAGACTTGACATCGGTCAAGAGTCGATGTGTAACTAGAGCTATTGCACGTACTTAGATTACAGCCAAGAACAGATGTCTGCCCACCTAATGAGAATGTAGAAGTGAAACAATGGGTTCCTTTGAAGTAACCAGTGACCTGACAACTTGTGACCGTAAGCAAACCTAGCCTCCCAATACATGATTAAGATTAAAGAGGACCTCCGGTTACACGATTCATGCCCTGTTATAGATTAACGGTTGACTTACGTGTCCAGATCCTTCTGTCAATATGTCATTAATACCTGATGATTAATCTAAAATGTATCCTGATAGAGGAACAAAGGAATGTCAATTAAACTTGTTTGTTACACTGTATAAATATGGAACGCTTACGCTGTATCATTGGAATAGTAGCCTCACCCCTTGAGTAGAGGTGCTGATTCCCCTTGCAAGTGAAATAAAAGGCCTGTCCGTCTGATGAATCCAAGAGTGTATTGAGTCATTACCCAGAGCTAAGAAAAAAGGCACTTCTACAGCAGCAATCCCCCCTCTCAGACCATAACCAAATAAATGTGTACCTTAAACTTTCTGCCCAAACTACAGACACAAAAAGGGAACCCAGTAAGCTCCATAAACTAAACCAGACATACAGATGGGCCCCAGACAGTGGAGATAAATTCATCACAGCACTAAATTCACCTGATCTCACAAGTAAAATATCAAAATTTAAAGAAAATCTATATGAGATCACCAGAGATGGTGTAAACATGGCCATAGATGATATTAATATGATCTTCCATGAGGCAGCTGTAAAAGCCGACCTTGTGAAACAGAAGAGGAAACGTTACAAAAGACAAAAAAATGAGAAATGGTTTGATCACGAATGCAAAAATGCCAGAAAAGACCTGAGAAAAATATCAAACCAAAAGCATCGCCAACCAAACAACCCAGACCTGCGTATTAGATACAATGAGACCCTCAAAAGATATAAACACACCATTAGGAACAAAACACAAAATTATACCCACAAAAGACTTGAAGAAATTGAAAACTCCATTAATCAAAATCAATTCTGGGATATGTGGAATAACCTGAGTACAACACAATTACAAGCATTACCAATCCAAGATGGTGACATCTGGAGAACACATTTTGAAAACCTCTACAAAGACATCCCAGTAAACGAAACAAACTCAAGTCAACATCATGTCACAGAAAAACTCCACACATTAGAAGCAACAATTAAAGACAACCAAAACCCTCTGGACTCCCCAATCACTTGGAAAGAACTGGCCACAAAAACAAAATCTCTCCACCTAAAGAAAGCCTGTGGTCCAGACAACATCAAAAATGAAATGCTCAAGTTCAGCACTATGGAGATGCAGGGTGCTGTACTCAAGTTATTCAACATCATATTACGTTCAGGCTGTTTTCCCGATATCTGGTGCCAAGGACTCATCTCTCCCATATATAAAAGTGGAAACAAATCAGACCCAAATAACTACCGTGGCATCTGTGTCAACAGTTGTCTAGGAAAGTTATTCTGCAGTATTCTAAATAGTAGATTACTGGATTTTCTTAACAAACATAATATCCTTAGAAAAAATCAAATAGGCTTTCTTCCAAAACACCGCACCACCGACCATATTTATACCCTTCACACACTCATTGAAAAACATATACACCAAACAAAAAATGGGAAAATATTCGCTTGTTTCATTGACTTCAAGAAAGCCTTTGACTCTATTTGGCACGAAGGGCTCTATTACAAACTTCTTCAGTGTGGAATAGGGGGCAAAGTCTATGACCTTATTAAATCGATGTATCTGAAAAATAAATGCGGTGTCAAAATTGGAGACAAACGCACCGGTTTCTTCACCCAGAGAAGAGGCGTCCGGCAGGGTTGCAATTTGAGTCCGACCCTGTTCAACATATACATAAATGAGTTAGCAGACATGCTGGAGCAAAGCGAGTCACCGGGTCTCTGTCTCCTGGATGGGGAAGTGAAATCCCTGTTCTATGCGGACGACCTGGTTCTGCTGTCTCCCACAGAACAGGGATTACAGCAACATTTAGACCTACTCGACAAATACTGCCAAAATTGGGCCCCATGCAGAATTTTGCCGAAGCATTCTTCGCACCCAAAGGAAAACACCAACAAATGCATGTAGAGCCGAACTAGGCAGATACCCACTGATAATAAACATCCAAAAACGAGCACTAAACTTTCTAAATCACCTCAAATCTAGTTCCCCAGACACCCTTCATTTTAAAGCCCTCCAGACCCAAGAGCTGAACCCAGAAATGAGTCCCCTGAGTCAGTTGTTACTGAAACTAAGTACTCCTACCCAGCCGGACCCTGACCAGTCCCAGACCAACACTGCTCTCCAAACACCAATCCGAGTGAACCAAATCATTAAACAATGCAAAGAAACCTACCTGGAACATTGGAACAAAATAACCAAAAGCCAAAGCAGATTAGAATGCTACCGGGCCCTAAAAAGAGAATATAAACTGGCAGACTATCTCTCAACCATCAGAGACACAAAACAGAGACAGACCCTCACCAGATACAGACTAAGCGACCACCAACTGGCAATTGAAAAAGGAAGATACGAGAAATCCTGGCAACCTAAAGAAAATAGAATATGTGATCACTGTCTGGCCGGCGAGGTTGAGACAGAGGTGCACTTCCTCCTAAAATGCGAAAAACTCAACAAAACAAGAAACATATATTTTGACAAGCTCAGCCTTACAACCCCAGATTTCAAAGAATTGGATGACCTGTCAAAATTAAGAATAGTCCTGGGGGAAGGAGACAGACCATATCTTGGTGCCCAATATGTAACAACATGTCACAACCTGAGGAACAGTGAGTGACTAACGAGCACACCCATAGCATATATACTCTAAAAATGTTTAAATCAATACCGAATGTACCCAATGACTGTTTAAATTAATACTGAATGTACCCAACGAGGGTCAACGACTGTTTAAATTAATATTGTCTGTACCCAACGAAGGTCAAAATTGTTTGACACCTACAGAATGTTGGAAACCTGTACTTTTTTTGTTATGTAAGCTTTGGCAATATGGTTCCCTGTAAACTTTCATGCCAATAAAGCATTTGAATTTGAATTTGATTTGAAAACAGGGGGAGAGAGAAGAGGGGAAGAGAGAGAGAGAACAGAGGGAGAGAGAGAGAGAACAGAGGGAGAGAGAGAGAGAACAGAGGGAGAGAGAGAGAGAACAGAGGGAGAGAGAGAGAGAACAGAGGGAGAGAGAGAGAACAGGGGGAGAGAGAGAACAGGGAGAGAGAACAGAGGGGGAGAGAGAGAACAGAGGGGGAGAGAGAGAACAGGGAGAGAGAGAGAGAACAGAGGGAGAGAGCGAGAACAGAGGGAGAGAGAACGGAGGAGAGCGAGAACAGAGGGAGAGAGAGAACAGAGGAAGGGAGAACAGGGAGAGAGAGAACAGGGAGAGAGGAGGGAGAGAGAACAGAGGGAGAGAGAACAGAGGGGGAGAGAGAGAACGGAGAGAGAACAGAGAGAGAACAGAGAGAGAGAGAACAGAGGGAGAGAGAACAGAGGGAGAGAGAGGGAACAGAGGGAGAGAGAGAGAACGGAGAGAGAGAACGGAGAGAGAACAGAGGGAGAGAGAGAACAGAGGGGGAGAGAACAAAGGGAGAGAGAGAGAACAGAGGGAGAGAGAACAGAGAGAGCGAGAACAGAGGGAGAGAGAACAGAGGGGGAGAGAGAGAACAGAGGGAGAGAGAGAACGGAGAGAGAGAACAGAGGGAGAGAGAGAGAACAGAGGGGGAGAGAGAGAGAACGGAGAGAACAGAGGGAGAGAGAACAGAGGGAGAGAGAGAGAACAAAGGGAGAGAGAGAGAACAGAGGGAGAGAGAGAGAACAGAGGGAGAGAGAACAGGGGGAGAGAACAGAGGGGGAGAGAGAACAGAGGGAGAGAGAGAACAGAGGGAGAGAGAGAGAACGGGGAGAGAGAGAACAGGGAGAGAGAGAACAGAGGGAGAGAGAGAGAACAGAGGGAGAGAGAGAACAGGGAGAGAGAGAACAGAGGGAGAGAGAGAACAGGGGGGGAGAGAGAGAACAGAGGGAGAGAGAACAGAGGGGGAGAGAGAGAGAACAGAGGGAGAGAGAGAGAACAGAGGGAGAGAGAGAACAGAGGGAGAGAGAGAGAACAGAGGGAGAGAGAACAGGGAGAGAGAACAGAGGGAGAGAGAGAGAACAGGGAGAGAGAGAACAGAGGGAGAGAGAGAGAACAGAGAGAAAACGGAGAGAGAGAACAGAGGGAGAGGGAACAGAGGGAGAGAGAGAACAGGGACAGAGAGAGAGAACGGAGAGAGAGAACAGAGGGAGAGAGAGAGAACAGGGAGAGAGAGAACAGGGAGAGAGGGGGAACGGGGAGAGAGAGAACAGAGAGAGAGAGAGAACAGAGGGAGAGAGAGAACAGAGGGAGAGAGGGGGAACGGGGAGAGAGAACAGAGGGAGAGAGAGGACAGAGGGAGAGAGGGGGAATGGGGAGAGAGAACAGCGAGAGAGAGAGAACAGAGGGGGCGAGAGAGAGAACAGAGAAAAAAGAGAGAAGAGGGGAAGAGAGAGAACAGAGGGAGAGAGAGAGAGAGAAGGGGGGGAGGGAGAAGAGGGGGAGAGAGAGAGAACGGGGACAGGGAGAGAGAGAGGGAACAGAGACGACGGGGAGAGAGAAGAGGGAGAGAGATAGAACAGGGGAGGAGAGAGAGAACAGAGAGAGAATCACACAGAAACCCCACAGTGCAGATAGAGGCCATTTCGGCCCATCGAGCCTGCATCGACACATATCCCACCCGATCCCCGTAACCCCTACATATTTAATCCCCCTAACACTAAGGGTCAATCATCCTAACCTGCACATCTTTGGACTGTGAGAGAAAACCGGAGCACCCGGAGGAAACCGACGCAAACACGGGGAGAATGTGCAAACTCCACACAGACAGTCACCCGAGGCTGGATTCGAACCCGGGTCCCTGGCGCTGTGAGGCAACAGTGCTAACCACTATGCCACCGTGCTGCCCCTCCTCTGAGAGAGGGGGAACAGAGGGGGAGAGAGAGAGAAAACGGGGAGAGAGAGAGAAGAGGGGGAGAGAGAGAAGGGGCGAGAGATAGAACAGGGGAGGAGAGAGAGAACGGGAGGAGAGAGAGAACGGGAGGAGAGAGAACAGGGGAGGAGAGAGGGAACAGGGGAGGAGAGAGAACGGGGGAGAGAACGAACGGGGGGAGAGAGAAGGGGCGAGAGACAGAACAGGGGAGGAGAGAGAGAACGGGAGGAGAGAGAACGGGAGGAGAGAGAGAACGGGGGGAGAGAGAACGGGGGGAGAGAGAACGGGGGGAGAGAGAACGGGGGGAGAGAGAACGGGGGGGGAGAGAACAGGGGGAGAGAGAACAGGGAGAGAGAGAGAACAGGGGGAGAGAGAACAGGGAGAGAGAGAACAGGGAGAGAACAGGGGGAGGGAGAGAGAACAGGGGGAGAGACAGAGAAGAGGGGGAAGAGAGAGAACGGGGAGAGAGAGAAAACGGGGGAGAGAGGGGGAGAGAGAAGAGGGGGGAGAGAAGAGAGAAGAGGGGGGAGAGAAGAGAGAACGGTGAGAGAGAGAAAACAGAGGGGGGAGACAGAGAAGAGGGGGGAGAGAGAACAGGGGGAGAGAGGGGGAACAGGAGGGGGAGAGAGAGGGGGAACAGGGGGGAGAGAGAGAGGGGGAACAGGGGGGAGAGAGAGAGAGGGGGAACGGGGGGGAGAGAGAGGGGGAACGGGGGGGAGAGAGAGAGGGGGAACGGGGGGGAGAGAGAGGGGGAACGGGGGGAGAGAGAGAGGGGGAACAGGGGGGAGAGAGAGAGGGAACAGGGGGGGAGAGAGTGGGGGAACGGGGGGGAGAGAGAGAGGGGGAACGGGGGGGAGAGAGAGAGGGGGAATGGGGGGGAGAGAGAGAGGGGGAACAGGGGGGAGAGAGAGAGGGGGAACAGGGGGAGAGAGAGGGAACAGGGGGGGAGAGAGAGGGAACAAGGGGGAGAGAGAGGGGGAACAGGGGGGAGAGAGGGGGAACGGGGGGAGAGAGAGGGGGAACGGGGCGGGAGAGAGAGGGGGAACGGGGGGGAGAGAGAGGGGGAACAGGGGGGAGAGAGAGGGGGAACAGGGGGGAGAGAGAGAGGGGGAACGGGGGGAGAGAGAGGGGGAACGGGGGGAGAGAGAGGGGGAACGGGGAGAGAGAGGGGGAACGGGAGAGAGAGAGGGGGAACAGGGGGGAGAGAGAGGGGGAACAGGGGGGAGAGAGAGGGGGAACAGGGGAGAGAGAGGGGGAACAGGGGGGAGAGAGAGGGGGAACAGGGGGGAGAGAGGGGAACGGGGGAGAGAGAGAGGGGGAACGGGGGAGAGAGAGAGGGGGAACAGGGGGGAGAGAGAGAGGGGGGAGAGAGAGAGGGAACGGGGGGGAGAGAGAGGGGGAACAGGGGGGGAGAGAGGGGGAACGGGGGGGAGAGAGAGGGGGAACAGGGGGGAGAGAGAGGGGGAACGGGGGGGAGGGAGAGGGGGAACAGGGGAGAGAGGGGGAACGGGGGGGAGAGAGAGGGGGGAACAGGGGGAGAGAGAGAGGGGGAACAGGGGGGAGAGAGAGAGGGGGAACAGGGGGGAGAGAGAGAGGGGGGAGAGAGGGGAACGGGGAGAGAGAGAGGGGGAACGGGGGAGAGAGAGGGGGAACAGGGGGGTGAGAGAGGGGGAACGGGGGTGAGAGAGAGGGGGGAACAGGGGGGGAGAGAGGGGGAACAGGGGAGAGAGAGAGAGGGGGAACAGGGGGGAGAGAGAGAGGGGGAACAGGGGGAGAGAGAGGGGGGGAACGGGGGAGAGAGAGAGGGGGAACGGGGGGGGAGAGAGAGGGGGAACAGGGGGAGAGAGAGAGAGGGGGAACGGGAGAGAGAGAGGGGGGGGAACGGGGGAGAGAGAGAGGGGGAACAGGGGGGAGAGAGAGAGGGGGAACAGGGGGGAGAGAGAGAGGGTGGGAACAGGGGGAGAGAGAGAGGGGGAACAGGGGGGGAGAGAGAGGGGGGGAACAGAGGGGAGAGAGAGAGGGGGAACAGGGGGGAGAGAGAGAGTGGGAACGGGGGAGAGAGAGGGGGAACAGGGGGGAGAGAGAGAGGGGGAACAGGGGAGAGAGAGAGGGGGAACGGGGGGAGAGAGAGGGGGAACGGGGGGGAGAGAGAGGGGGAACGGGGGGAGAGAGAGGGGGAACAGGGGGGAGAGAGAGAGGGGGAA
Source organism: Somniosus microcephalus (assembly GCF_052327205.1). Classification (NCBI taxonomy): domain Eukaryota; kingdom Metazoa; phylum Chordata; class Chondrichthyes; order Squaliformes; family Somniosidae; genus Somniosus; species Somniosus microcephalus. The sequence goes on along the minus strand of NC_141010.1, from coordinate 58,319,721 downwards.
CAGGGGGAGAGAGAGGGAACAGGGGGGGAGAGAGTGGGGGAACGGGGGGAGAGAGAGAGGGGGGGAACGGGGGGAGAGAGAGGGGGAACAGGGGGGAGAGAGAGAGGGGGAACAGGGGGAGAGAGAGGGAACAGGGGGGAGAGAGTGGGGGAACGGGGGGAGAGAGAGAGGGGGAACGGGGGGGAGAGAGAGAGGGGGAACAGGGGGAGAGAGAGAGGGAACAGGGGGGGAGAGAGTGGGGGAACGGGGGGAGAGAGAGAGGGGAACGGGGGGGGAGAGAGAGGGGGAACGGGGGGGAGAGAGAGGGGGAACGGGGGGGAGAGAGAGGGGGAACAGGGGGGAGAGAGGGGGAACAGGGGGGAGAGAGAGGGGGAACAGGGGGGGGAGAGAGGGGGAACGGGGGAGAGAGAGGGGGAACAGGGGAGAGAGAGAGGGGGAACAGGGGGGAGAGAGAGGGGGAACGGGGGAGAGAGAGGGGGAACAGGAGAGAGAGAGGGGGAACAGGGGGGAGAGAGGGGGAACGGGGGAGAGAGAGAGGGGGAACAGGGGGGAGAGAGAGAGGGGGAACAGGGGGGGAGAGAGAGGGGGAACGGGGGGAAGAGAGAGGGGGAACAGGGGGGGAGAGAGGGGGAACGGGGGGAGAGAGAGGGGGAACAGGGGGAGAGAGAGAGGGGGAACAGGGGGGAGAGAGAGAGAGGGAACAGGGGGGAGAGAGAGGGGGAACGGGGGAGAGAGGGGGAACGGGGAGAGAGAGAGGGGGAACAGGGGGGAGAGAGAGGGGGAACGGGGGTGAGAGAGAGGGGGAACAGGGGGGGAGAGAGGGGGAACAGGGGAGAGAGAGAGGGGGAACAGGGGGGAGAGAGAGAGGGGGAACGGGGGAGAGAGAGAGGGGGAACGGGGGAGAGAGAGGGGGAACGGGGAGAGAGAGAGGGGGAACGGGGGGGAGAGAGAGGGGGAACGGGGGAGAGAGAGGGGGAACGGGGGGGAGAGAGAGGGGGAACAGGGGGAGAGAGAGAGGGGGAACAGGGGAGAGAGAGGGGGAACAGGGGAGAGAGAGAGGGAACAGGGGAGAGAGAGGGGGGGAACGGGGGAGAGAGAGAGGGGGAACGGGGGAGAGAGAGAGGGGGAACAGGGGGGAGAGAGAGAGGGTGGGAACAGGGGGAGAGAGAGAGGGGGAACAGGGGGGGAGAGAGAGGGGGGGAACAGAGGGGAGAGAGAGAGGGGGAACAGGGGGGAGAGAGAGAGTGGGAACGGGGGAGAGAGAGGGGGAACAGGGGGGAGAGAGAGAGGGGGAACAGGGGGGAGAGAGAGAGGGGGGGAACAGGGGGAGAGAGAGAGGGAACGGGGGGAGAGAGAGGGGGAACGGGGGGGAGAGAGAGAGGGGGAACAGGGGGAGAGAGAGAGGGGGAACGGGGGGAGAGAGAGAGAGGGGGAACAGGGGGGAGAGAGAGGGGGAGCGGGGGGAGAGAGAGGGGGAACGGGGGAGAGAGAGAGGGGGAACGGGGGAGAGAGAGAGGGGGAACAGGGGGGAGAGAGAGAGAGGGGGAACAGGGGGGAGAGAGAGAGAGGGGGAACAGGGGGGAGAGAGAGAGGGGGAACAGGGGGAGAGAATGAGGGGGAACAGGAGGAAGAGAGAGGGGGAACAGGGGGGAGAAAGAGAGAGGGGGAACAGGGGGAGAGAGAGAGGGGGAACGGGGAGAGAGAGAGAGGGGGAACAGGGGGGAGAGAGAGGGGGAACAGGGGGGAGAGAGAGGGGGAACAGGGGGGAGAAAGAGAGAGGGGGAACAGGGGGAGAGAGAGAGGGGGAACAGGGGGAGAGAGAGAGAGGGGGAACAGGGGGGAGAGAGAGGGGGAACAGGGGGAGAAAGAGGGGGAACGGGGGGAGAGAGAGAGGGAACAAGGGGGAGAGAGAGAGGGGGAACAGGGGGGAGAGAGAGAGGGGGAACGGGGGAGAGATAGAGAGGGAACAAGGGGGAGAGAGAGAGGGGGAACAGGGGGGAGGGAGAGAGGGGGAACAGGGGGGAGAGAGAGAGGGGGAACGGGGGACAGGGAGAGGGGGAACAGGGGGGAGAGGGAGAGTGGGAACAGGGGGGAGAGAGAGAGGGGGAACGGGGGGAGAGAGAGAGGGGGAACAGGGGGGAGAGAGAGGGAACAGGGGGAGAGAGGGGGGAACAGGGGGGAGAGAGAGAGGGGGAACAGGGGGGAGAGGGAGAGGGGGAACAGGGGGGAGAGGGAGAGTGGGAACAGGGGGGAGAGAGAGAGGGGGAACGGGGGGAGAGAGAGAGAGGGGGAACAGCGGGGAGAGAGAGGGGGAACAGGGTGGGGAGAGAGAGTGGGGGAACAGAGGGGAGAGAGAGAGGGGGAACGGGGGAGAGAGAGAGGGGGAACGGGGGAGAGAGAGAGGGAGAACGGGGGAGAGAGAGAGGGGGAACAGGGGGGAGAGAGAGGGGGAACAGGGGGAGAGAGAGGGGGAACAGAGGAGAGAGAGAGGGGGAACAGGGGGAGAGAGAGAGGGGGAACGGGGGAGAGAGAGGGGGAACAGGGGGGAGAGAGAGGGGGAACAGGGGGGAGAGGGGGAACAGGGGGGAGAGAGAGAGGGGGAACGGGGGGAGAGAGAGAGAGGGGGAACAGGGGGGGAGAGGGAGGGGGGAACGGCGGGAGAGAGGGGAACAGGGAGGGGAGAGAGAGGGAACAGGGGGGAGAAAGAGGGGGAACGGGGGAGAAAGAGAGGGGGAACGGGGGAGAGAGAGAGAGGGAACAGGGGGCAGGGAGAGAGGGGGAACAGGGGGGAGAGTGAGAGGGGGAACAGGGGGGAGATAGAGAGGGGGAACAGGGGGGAGAGAGAGAGGGTGGGAACAGGGGGAGAGAGAGAGGGGGAACAGGGGGGGAGAGAGAGGGGGGAACAGAGGGGAGAGAGAGAGGGGGAACAGGGGGGAGAGAGAGAGTGGGAACAGGGGGGAGAGAGAGGGGGAACAGGGGGGAGAGAGAGAGGGGGAACAGGGGGGAGAGAGAGAGGGGGGAACAGGGGGAGAGAGAGAGGGAACAGGGGGGGAGAGAGAGGGGGAACGGGGGGGAGAGAGAGAGGGGGAACAGGGGGAGAGAGAGAGGGGGAACGGGGGGAGAGAGAGAGAGGGGGAACAGGGGGGAGAGAGAGGGGGAGCGGGGGGAGAGAGAGGGGGAACGGGGGAGAGAGAGAGGGGGAACGGGGGAGAGAGAGAGGGGGAACAGGGGGGAGAGAGAGAGAGGGGGAACAGGGGGAGAGGGAGAGAGGGGGAACAGGGGGAGAGAGAGAGGGGGAACAGGGGGAGAGTGAGACGGGGAACGGGGAGAGAGAGTGGGAACGGGGGAGAGAGAGAGGGGAACAGGGGGGGGAGAGAGAGGGGGAGGGGGGGAGAGGAGGGGAGAGGGGGAGAGGGAGGGGGAGAGGGGGGAGAGGAGAGGGGGAGACGGTGGGGGAGAGGGGAGGGAGGGGGAGAGAGGGAGAGGAGAGAGGGGGAGAGGGGAGGAGGGGGGGAGAGAGGGGGGGAGAGAGAGAGGGGGAACGGGGGGAGAGAGAGAGGGGGAACAGCGGGGAGAGAGAGGGGGAACAGGGTGGGGAGAGAGAGTGGGGGAACAGAGGGGAGAGAGAGAGGGGGAACAGGGGGGAGAGAGAGAGGGGGAACAGGGGGAGAGAGAGAGAGGGGGAACAGGGGGGAGAGAGAGAGAGGGGGAACAGGGGGGAGAGAGAGAGAGGGGGAACGGGGGAGAGAGAGGGGGAACAGAGGAGAGAGAGAGGGGGAACAGGGGGAGAGAGAGAGGGGGAACGGGGGGAGAGAGAGGGGGAACGGGGGAGAGAGAGAGGGGGAACAGGGGGGAGAGGGAGAGGGGGAACGGGGGAACAGGGGGGAGAGAGAGAGGGGGAACAGGGGGGGAGAGAGAGAGGGGGAACAGGGGGGGAGAGAGAGAGAGGGGGAACAGGGGGGAGAGAGAGGGGGAACAGGGGGGAGAGAGAGGGGGAACAGGGGGGGAGAGAGAGGCAGAACAGGGGGGAGAGAGGGAACGGGGGAGAGAGAGGGGGAACGGGGGGAGAGGGAGGGGGAACGGCGGGAGAGAGGGGGAACAGGGAGGGGAGAGAGAGGGAACAGGGGGGAGAAAGAGAGGGGGAACAGGGGGGAGAAAGAGGGGGAACAGGGGGAGAGAGAGAGAGGGAACAGGGGGGAGGGAGAGAGGGGGAACAGGGGGGAGAGTGAGAGGGGGAACAGGGGGGAGAGAGAGAGGGGGAACAGGGGGGGAGAAAGAGAAGGAACAGGGGGGAGAAAGAGAGGGGGAACGGGGGAGAAAGAGAGGGGGAACAGGGGGGAGAGAGAGAGAGGGAACGGGGGGAAGGAGAGAGGGGGAACAGGGGGGAGAGAGAGAGGGGGAACAGGGGGAGAGAATGAGGGGGAACAGGAGGAAGAGAGAGGGGGAACAGGGGGGAGAAAGAGAGGGGGAACAGGGGGAGAGAGAGAGGGGGAACGGGGAGAGAGAGAGAGGGGGAACAGGGGGGAGAGAGAGGGGGAACAGGGGGGAGAAAGAGAGAGGGGGAACAGGGGGAGAGAGAGAGGGGGAACAGGGGGAGAGAGAGAGAGGGGGAACAGGGGGGAGAGAGAGGGGGAACAGGGGGGAGAAAGAGGGGGAACGGGGGGAGAGAGAGAGGGAACAAGGGGGAGAGAGAGAGGGGGAACAGGGGGGAGAGAGAGAGGGGGAACGGGGGAGAGATAGAGAGGGAACAAGGGGGAGAGAGAGAGGGGGAACAGGGGGGAGGGAGAGAGGGGGAACAGGGGGGAGAGAGAGAGGGGGAACGGGGGACAGGGAGAGGGGGAACAGGGGGGAGAGGGAGAGTGGGAACAGGGGGGAGAGAGAGAGGGGGAACGGGGGGAGAGAGAGAGGGGGAACAGGGGGGAGAGAGAGGGAACAGGGGGAGAGAGAGGGGGAACAGAGGACAGAGAGAGGGGGAACAGGGGGAGAGAGAGAGGGGGAACAGGGGGGAGAGAGAGGGGGAGCGGGGGGAGAGAGAGGGGGAACGGGGGAGAGAGAGAGGGGGAACGGGGGAGAGAGAGAGGGGGAACAGGGGGGAGAGAGAGAGAGGGGGAACAGGGGGGAGAGAGAGAGAGGGGGAACAGGGGGGAGAGAGAGAGGGGGAACAGGGGGAGAGAATGAGGGGGAACAGGAGGAAGAGAGAGGGGGAACAGGGGGGAGAAAGAGAGAGGGGGAACAGGGGGAGAGAGAGAGGGGGAACGGGGAGAGAGAGAGAGGGGGAACAGGGGGGAGAGAGAGGGGGAACAGGGGGGAGAGAGAGGGGGAACAGGGGGGAGAAAGAGAGAGGGGGAACAGGGGGAGAGAGAGAGGGGGAACAGGGGGAGAGAGAGAGAGGGGGAACAGGGGGGAGAGAGAGGGGGAACAGGGGGGAGAAAGAGGGGGAACGGGGGGAGAGAGAGAGGGAACAAGGGGGAGAGAGAGAGGGGGAACAGGGGGGAGAGAGAGAGGGGGAACGGGGGAGAGATAGAGAGGGAACAAGGGGGAGAGAGAGAGGGGGAACAGGGGGGAGGGAGAGAGGGGGAACAGGGGGGAGAGAGAGAGGGGGAACGGGGGACAGGGAGAGGGGAACAGGGGGGAGAGGGAGAGTGGGAACAGGGGGGAGAGAGAGAGGGGGAACGGGGGGAGAGAGAGAGGGGGAACAGGGGGGAGAGAGAGGGGAACAGGGGGAGAGAGAGGGGGAACAGGGGGGAGAGAGAGAGGGGGAACAGGGGGGAGAGGGAGAGGGGGAACAGGGGGGAGAGGAGAGAGTGGGAACAGGGGGGAGAGAGAGAGGGGGAACGGGGGGAGAGAGAGAGAGGGGGAACAGCGGGGAGAGAGAGGGGGAACAGGGTGGGAGAGAGAGTGGGGGAACAGAGGGGAGAGAGAGAGGGGGAACGGGGGGAGAGAGAGAGGGGGAACGGGGGAGAGAGAGAGGGAGAACGGGGGAGAGAGAGAGGGGGAACAGGGGGGAGAGAGAGGGGGAACAGGGGGAGAGAGAGGGGGAACAGAGGAGAGAGAGAGGGGGAACAGGGGGAGAGAGAGAGGGGGAACGGGGGGGAGAGAGAGGGGGAACAGGGGGGAGAGAGAGGGGGAACAGGGGGGAGAGGGGGAACAGGGGGGAGAGAGAGAGGGGGAACGGGGGGAGAGAGAGAGAGGGGGAACAGG
>NC_141010.1:58260030-58313020 GCF_052327205.1 Somniosus microcephalus | reverse complement strand
TATGCCCTGAATTCCGAAATCTGAATGACAACCAAAAACTCCCATACCTACTGGGGGAGGAGAGAAGCTGTATAACACTGGCGGCACACTATGTTACAGCTTGCCATGAACAGAGGGACAACCAGTAAACTAAGAAAAGAGCATATATAAATAATGCGAATGTATATTTATACACTCAGGGATATACCTGTTTATACACTGTATGAATAGAACTGCGTTTATGTGTTCAACCATAAATGTATTTTGATGCTTTGGCAACATTAGATGTACCTTATCATGCCAATAAAGCGATTTGAATTTGAGAGAGAGAGGGGGAACAGGGGGGAGAGAGAGGGGGGGAACAGGGGGGAGAGAGAGAGGGGGAACAGGGGGGAGAGAGAGAGGGGGAACGGGGGAGAGAGGGGGAACAGGGGGAGAGAGAGAGGGGGAACAGGGGGGAGAGAGAGAGGGGGAACAGGGGGGAGAGAGAGGGGGGGAACAGGGGGGAGAGAGAGGGGGAACAGGGGGAGAGAGAGGGGGAACAGGGGGGGAGAGAGAGAGGGGGAACAGGGGGGAGAGAGAGGGGGAACAGGGGGGAGAGAGAGGGGGAACAGGGGGGAGAGAGAGGGGGAACAGGGGGGAGAGAGAGGGGGAACAGGGGGGAGAGAGGGGGAACAGGGGGGGAGCGAGAGGGGAACAGGGGGGAGAGAGAGAGGGGGAACTGGGGGAGAGAGAGAGGGGGAACAGGGGGGAGCGAGAGAGGGGGAACAGGGGGGAGAGAGAGAGTGGGAACAGGGGGGAGAGAGAGAGAGGGGGAACAGGGGGGAGAGAGCGAGGGGGAACAGGGGGGAGAGAGAGAGGGGGAACGGGGGGAGAGAGAGAGGGGGAACGGGGGGAGAGAGAGAGGGGGAACAGGGGGGAGAGAGAGAGGGGGAACAGGGGGGGAGAGAGAGGGGGAACAGGGGGGAGAGAGAGAGGGGGAACGGGGGGAGAGAGAGGGGGGAACAGGGGGGAGAGAGAGAGGGGGAACAGGGGGGAGAGGGGGGGGAACAGGGGGGAGAGAGAGAGGGGAAAAGGGGGGGAGAGAGAGGGGGAACAGGGGGGAGAGAGAGAGGGGGAACAGGGGGAGAGAGAGAGGGGAAAAGGGGGGGGAGAGAGAGGGGAAAAGGGGGGGAGAGAGAGGGGGAACAGGGGGGAGAGAGAGAGGGGGAACAGGGGGGAGAGAGAGGGGGAACAGGGGGTGAGCGAGAGAGGGGGAACAGGGGGGAGAGAGAGAGAGGGGGAACAGGGGGGAGAGAGGGGGAACAGGGGGGAGAGAGAGAGGGGGAACAGGGGAGAGAGAGGGGGGAACAGGGGGGAGAGAGAGAGGGGGAACAGGGGGGAGAGAGAGAGGGCGAACAGCGGAGAGAGAGAGGGGGAACAGGGGGGAGAGAGAGAGGGCGAACGGGGGAGAGAGAGAGGGGAAAAGGGGGGGAGCGAGAGAGGGGGAACAGGGGGGAGAGAGAGAGGGGGAACAGGGGGGAGAGAGAGAGGGGGAACAGGGGGGAGAGAGAGAGGGGGAACGGGGGGAGAGAGAGAAGGGGGGGAGAGAGAGAACGGGGGGAGAGAGAGAACGGGGGGGAGAGAGAGAGAACGGGGAGAGAGAGAGAACAGGGGGAGAGAGAGAGAACGGGGGGAGGGAGAGAGAACAGGGGGAGAGAGAGAGAACGGGGGGGAGAGAGAGAGAACAGGGGGAGAGAGAGAGAACGGGGGGAGAGAGAGAGAACGGGGGGAGAGAGAGAACAGGGGAGAGAGAGAACAGGGGGAGAGAGAGAGAGAAAACAGAGGGGGGAGAGAGAGAGAAGAGGGGAGAGAGTGAGAAGAGCGGGGAGAGAGAGAGAACGGGGAGAGAGAGAGAAAACAGAGGGGGGAGAGAGAGAGAAGAGGGGGAGAGAGGGAGCGAACAGGGGGGGAGAGAGAGGGGGTACAGCGGGGGGAGAGAGGGGGAACAGGGGGGGAGAGAGAGAGGGGGAACAGTGGGGGGAGAGAGAGAGGGGGGAACAGGGGGGGGAGAGAGAGAGGGGGAACAGGGGGGTGAGAGAGAGGGAACAGGGGGGAGAGAGAGAGGGGGAACAGGGGGGAGAGAGAGGGCGAACAGGGGGGAGAGAGAGGGGAAAAGGGGGGAGAGAGAGGGGGAACAGGGGGGGAGAGAGAGGGGGAACAGGGGGCAGAGAGAGAGGGGGAACAGGGGGGAGAGAGAGGGGGAACGGGGGGGAGAGAGAGGGGGAATGGGGGGAGAGAGAGAGGGGGAACAGGGGGGGAGAGAGAGAGAAGAGGGGGGAGAGAGAGAACGGGGGGAGAGAGAGAACGGGGGGGAGAGAGAGAGAACAGGGGGAGAGAGAGAGAACGGGGGGAGAGAGAGAGAACGGGGGGAGAGAGAGAGAACAGGGGGAGGGAGAGAGAGAAAACAGAGGGGGGAGAGAGGGGGAGAGAGAGAGAAGAGGGGGGAGAGAGTGAGAAGAGGGGGGAGAGAGAGAGAATGGGGAGAGAGAGAGAAAACAGAGTGGGGAGAGAGAGAGAAGAGGGGGGAGAGAGAGAGCGAACAGGGGGGAGAGAGAGGAGGTACAGCGGGGGGGGAGAGAGAGAGGGGGAACAGGGGGGGAGAGAGAGGGGGAACAGCGGGGGGAGAGAGAGAGGGGGAACAGGGGGGGAGAGAGAGAGGGGGAACAGGGGGGAGAGAGAGAGAAAACAGAGGGGGGTAGAGAGAATATCAGGGCATAAGGGAGAATTTCTACCCAAAATTCACAAAAATATGCCCGGAATTCAGAAATTTGAATGACGACCAAAAACTCCCATACCTACTAGGGGAAGAGAGAAAATGTATAACACTAGCGGCACACTATGTTACAGCTTGCCATAAACAGAGGGACAACCACTAAATATAAGAAAAGAGTATATATAATTATATGAAAGTATATTTATACACTCAGGGATATATCTGTTTATACACTGTATGGATAGATCTGTATTTTTGTGAACAAACATGAATGTTTTTCGATGCTTTGGCAACATAAGATGTAACTTGTCATGCCAATAAAGCGATTTGAATTGAATTGAATTGAATTGAATTGAGAAGAGGGGGGAGAGAGAGAGAAGAGGGGGGAGAGAGAGAGAACAGGGGGAGAGAGAGAACAGGGGGAGAGAGAGAGAACCCCCAGGGGGAGCGAGAACAGGGGGAGAGAGAGAGAACAGGGGAGAGAGAGAGAACAGGGGGAGAGAGAGAACGGGGGGGAGAGAGAGAACAGGGGGAGAGAGAACAGGGGGAGAGAGAGAGAACAGGGGGAGAGAGAGAGAACAGGGGGAGAGAGAGAACGGGGGGAGAGAGAGAACAGGGGGAGAGAGAGAGAGAACAGGGGGGGAGAGAGAGAACAGGGGGAGAGAGAGAGAACAGGGAGAGAGAGAACAGGGGGAGAGAGAGAGAGAACAGGGGGAGAGAGAGAGAGAACAGGGGGAGAGAGAGAGAAGAGGGGGGAGAGAGAGAGAGAACGGGGAGAGAGAGAGAGAAAGCAGAGGGGGGGAGAGGGGGAGAGAGAGAGAAGAGGGGGGAGAGAGAGAGAAGAGGGCGGAGAGAGAGAGAACGGGGAGAGAGAGAAAACAGAGGGGGGAGAGAGAGAGAGAACAGGGGGAGAGAGAGAGAACAGGGGGAGAGAGAGAGAACAGGGGGAGAGAGAGAGAGGGAACAGGGGGGAGAGAGAGAGGTGGAACGGGGGGGAGAGAGAGAGGGGGGAACAGGGGGGAGAGAGAGAGAACGGGGGGAGAGAGAGAACAGGGGGAGAGAGAGAGGGAACGGGGGAGAGAGAGAGAACAGGGGGAGAGAGAACAGGGGGAGAGAGAGAGAGAACAGGGGGAGAGAGAGAGAACAGGGGGAGAGAGAGAGAACGGGGAGAGAGAGTGAAGAGGGGGGAGAGAGAGAGAGAACGGGGAGAGAGAGAGAGAAAGCAAAGGGGGGAGAGAGAGGGAACAGGGGGGGAGAGAGAGGGGGAACGGGGGGAGAGAGAGAGGGGGAACAGGGGGGAGAGAGAGGGGGGGAACAGGGGGGAGAGAGAGAGGGGGAACAGGGGGGAGAGAGAGAGGGGGAACGGGGGGAGAGAGAGGTGGAACAGGGGGGGAGAGAGAGGGGGAACAGGGGGGGAGAGAGGGGGAACAGGGGGGGAGAGAGAGGGGGAACAGGGGGGGAGAGAGAGGCGGAACAGGGGGGAGAGAGAGGGGGGGAACAGGGGGGAGAGAGAGGGGAAATGGGGGAGAGAGAGAGAGAACGGGGAGAGAGAGAGAGAACAGGGAGAGAGAGACAACGGGGAGAGAGAGACAACGGGGAGAGAGAGAAAACAGGGGGGGAGAGAGAGAACGGGGGGAGAGAGAGAACGGGGGGAGAGAGAGAACGGGGGGAGAGAGTGAACGGGGGGAGAGAGAGAACGGGGAGAGAGAGAACGGGGGGGAGAGAGAGAACGGGGAGAGAGAGAGAACGGGGAGAGAGAACAGGGGGAGAGAGAGAGAACAGGGGGAGAGAGAGAGAAGAGGGGGGAGAGAGAGAGAACAGGGGGAGAGAGAGAGAACGGGGGAGAGAGAGAGAGAACAGGGGGGAGAGAGAGAACGGGGAGAGAGAGAGAAAACAGAGGGGGGGAGAGGGGGAGAGAGAGAAGAGGGGGGAGAGAGAGAGAGAACAGGGGGAGAGAGAGAGAACAGGGGAAGAGAGAGGGGGGAACAGGGGGGAGAGAGAGAGGGGGAACAGGGGGGAGAGAGAGAGGGGGAACAGCGGGGAGAGAGAGAGGGGGAACAGGGGGGGAGAGAGAGAGGGGGAACAGGAGGGAGAGAGAGAGGGGGAACAGGAGGGGAGAGAGAGAGGGAGAACAGGGGGGAGAGGGGGAACAGGGGGGGAGAGAGAGGGGGAACGGGGGGAGAGAGAGGCGGAACAGGGGGGAGAGAGAGGGGGAACAGGGGGGGAGAGAGGGGGGAATGGGGGGAGAGAGAGGGGGAACGGGGAGAGAGAGGGGGAACAGGGGCGGAGAGAGGGGGAACAGGGGGGAGAGAGGGGGAACAGGGGAGAAAGAGAGGGGGAACAGGGGGGAGAGAGAGGGGGAACAGGGGGAGAGAGAGAGGGGGAACAGGGGGGGAGAGAGAGTGGGGTAACAGGGGGGAGAGACAGAGGGGGAACAGGGGGGGAGAGAGAGTGGGGTAACAGGGGGGAGAGACAGAGGGGGAACAGGGGGAGAGAGAGGGGGAACAGGGGGGAGAGAGAGAGGGGGAACAGGGGGGGAGAGAGAGTGGGGTAACAGGGGGGAGAGACAGAGGGGGAACAGGGGGGGAGAGAGAGTGGGGTAACAGGGGGGAGAGACAGAGGGGGAACAGGGGGGAGAGAGGGGGAACAGGGGAGAGAGGGGGGAATGGGGTGAGAGAGAGGGGGAACAGGGGGGAGAGAGAGGGGGAACAGGGGGGGAGAGAGGGGGGGAATGGGGGGAGAGAGAGGGGGAACAGGGGGGGAGAGAGGGGTAACAGGGGCAGAGAGAGGGGGAACAGGGGGGAGAGAGAGGGGAACAGGGGGGAAAGAGAGGGGGGAACAGGGAGAGAGAGGGGGAACAGGGGGGGAGAGAGGGGGGAATGGGGGGAGAGAGAGGGGGAACAGGGGGGAGAGAGAGGGGGAACAGGGGGGAGAGAGGGGGGGAATGGGGGGAGAGAGAGGGGGAACAGGGGGGAGAGAGAGGGGTAACAGGGGCAGAGAGAGGGGGAACAGGGGGGAGAGAGAGGGGGAACAGGGGGGAAAGAGAGAGGGGGAACAGGGGGGGAGAGAGAGTGGGGTAACAGGGGGGAGAGACAGAGGGGGAACAGGGGGGGAGAGAGAGTGGGGTAACAGGGGGGAGAGACAGAGGGGGAACAGGGGGGAGAGAGAGAGGCGGAACAGGGGGGAGAGAGAAAGGGGGAACGGGGGGAGAGAGAGTGGGGTAACAGGGGGGAGAGAGAGCGGGAACAGGGGGGGGAGAGAGAGCGGGAACAGGGGGGAGAGAGAGAGGGGGAACAGGGGGAGAGAGAGAGGCGGAACAGGGGGGAGAGAGAGAGAGGGGGAACAGGGGGGAGAGAGAGTGGGGGAACAGGGGGGAGAGACAGAGGGGGAACGGGGGGGTGAGAGAGAGAGGGGGAACAGGGGGGAGAGAGAGAGGGGGAACGGGGGGGAGAGAGAGAGGGGGAACAGGGGGGGAGAGAGAGGGGGAACAGGGGGGGAGAGAGAGGGAACAGGGGGAGAGAGAGAGGGGGAACAGGGGGGGAGAGAGGGGGAACAGAGGAGAGAGAGAGGGGAACAAGGGAGAGAATGAGAAACGGGGAGAGAGAGAGAACAGGGAGAGAGAGAGGGAGAACAGGGAGAGAGAGAGGGGGAACGGGGGGAGAGAGAGATGGGGAACAGAGGGAGAGAGAGGGGGAACAGGGGGAGAGAGAGGGGGGAACAGGGGGATGGAGAGAGAACACGGGGAGAGAGAGAGAACAGGGGGAGAGAGAGAGGGGGAACAGGGGGAGAGAGAGAGGGGGAACAGGGGGAGAGAGAGGGGGAACAGAGGAGAGAGAGAGGGGGAACAAGGGAGAGAATGAGAAACAGGGGGAGAGAGAGAGAACAGGGAGAGAGAGAGGGAGAACAGGGAGAGAGAGAGGGGGAACGGGGGGAGAGAGAGAGGGGGAACAGAGGGAGAGAGAGGGGGAACAGGGGGAGAGAGAGGGGGGAACAGGGGGATGGAGAGAGAACACGGGGAGAGAGAGAGAACAGGGGGAGAGAGAGAGGGGGAACAGGGGGAGAGAGAGAGGGGGGAACAGGGGGAGAGAGAGGGGGAACAGAGGAGAGAGAGAGGGGGAACAAGGGAGAGAATGAGAAACAGGGGGAGAGAGAGAGAACAGGGGGAGAGAGAGGGAGAACAGGGAGAGAGAGAGAGGGGGAACGGGGGGAGAGAGAGAGGGGGAACAGAGGGAGAGAGAGGGGGAACAGGGGGAGAGAGAGGGGGGACCAGGGGGAGGGAGAGAGAACACGGGGAGAGAGAGAGAACAGGGGGAGAGAGAGAGAGAACAGGGGGAGAGAGAGAGAACAGGGAGAGAGAGAGGGAACGGGGAGAGAGAGAGAACAGGGGGAGAGAGAGAACACACAGAGAGAGAGATACAACACGAAGGTATGAGGAGTGAGTTGGCTATGATAGATTGGGGAGCTTCATTAAAAGGCATGATGGTGGATAGGCAATGGCTAACATTTAAGGAACGAATGCATGAATTGGAACAGTTATACATTCCTTTCTGGTGCAAAAACACAAAAGAAAAAGCGGCCCAACCATGGCTAACATAAGAAATTAAGGATAGTATTAGATCCAAAGAGGAGTCATATAAAGTTGCCAGAAAAAGTAGCAAGCCTGAGGATTGGGAGCAGTTTAGAGTTCAGCAAAAAAGGACCAAGAGATTGATTAAGAGGGGAAAAATAGAGTGTGAGTGTAAACTTGCAATGAACATAAAAGCAGACTGTAAAAGCTTCTACAAGTATGTAAAAAGAAAAAGATAAGTGAAGACAAATGTAGGTCCCTTACAGTCAGAAACGGGAGAATTTATAATGGGGAACAAGGAAATGGCAGAGCAATTAAACAAATACTTTGGTTCTGTCTTCACAGAAGAGGACACAAATAACTTCCCAGAAATGCTAGGGAACCAAGGGTCTAGTGAGAAGGAGAAATTAAAGGAAATTAGTATTAGTAAAAAAAAAGTGCTGGAGAAATTAATGGGACTGAAAGCCGATAAATCCCCAGGGTGTGATAATTTACATCCCAGAGTACTTAAAGAGGTAGCCATGGAAATAGTGGATGCATTGGTTGTCATCTTCCAAAATTCTATAGATTATGGAACAGTTCCTGCAGATTGGAGGGTGGCAAATATAACACTGTGGCGGAGCCACTAAGGGACTCCAATCAATTGTATATAATTCCCTTTAATAATATGTTAGCTACAGCCTGAGTCTGTATCTTTGTTTTCACTGTTTACATGTACAGAGTGCAATCACTTTAATAGCGCGGGTAAACGCGATGATGTCACGCCGTTCATCACGTGATCCCCCACTGGTGGGAAAAATGTGATGATGTCATGACGTCAGCCACGGGACCGCCCAAGCAGTCCTCGTGGAGCCTCCGAACTGACTAGACCTATATTCAATGTTCTCCTGTAATTATTCGTTAAACTCTGTTAGTTTTCATTAAACCTCGTTTATTTGATCGCCTGAGTGGACATCAGTCCTTTGATAGGAACTAAACATTCCTACATTGGTGACCCCGACTTTTGCAAACGGTTTTCGCAGAAGTTACTGAACATGGAAACGAACGCCGTCACTTTGAAGCTACCACAGTTCTGGGAGTAACAGCCAGCCGCGTGGTTCACCCAGGCTGAAGCCCAGTTCGCAATCAGGAACATCGTTGCGGATCAGACCCGTTACTATTACGTGGTCTCCGCCCTCGACAGCGCCACAGCCTCGCGGATCGTCAGCCTGCTTGGTAATCCACCAGAAGATCGCAAGTATGAAACGATAAAGGCGCGGTTGTTACAGGTCTTCGGGCTCACGAAGTCGGAGTGCGCCCGCCGGCTGCTTGCTATTCCCGGCCTCGGGGACTCCAAGCCGTCCGAGCTCATGAGCCAAATGCTCGCGCTCCTGGGCTCCGAACCGGAATGCTTCCTCTTCAGGGAGCTATTCCTCAGCCAGCTACCGGAGCAAGTTCAGGCTGCCCTAGCCAGGTCGAAAGTCACAGACTGCGCAGAGCTGGCTGCCGAAGCGGACAAGATTTTCGCAGTGACACAGCAGTACTGCGCTACCACGAGGTGCCCATCCCCCACAGACGCTGCTTTAGCCCCTCAACCTGCGGGGTTGTGCTTCTACCACGCCCGTTTTGGCACGAAAGCAAGATGCTGCTGCCCTCCCTGCAGCTTTTCGCTCAAAAAAAACCAACTGCAACCTTGTCGAAAGAGGACCGGTTATAACGAGCGCCCCGCGGCTGCGATGGCAATCAGTAATTTGGGAAAACTCCTCTTCATCACTGACTCCCTATCTGGTCGACGTTTCCTCTGCGACACCGGGGCACAGTGTAGCTGTTGTGTCTGACATTTGGTGATAGGTACTCGATTGCCTTGGCCTGAGCACATGGAGTTTGATAGTGCTGTGATCATTGTATTGTGTATAGGTATTCGATTGTTTGTGCCTGGAAGTGTGTGTGTGTGGCAGCCATATTAAAAGCAGCATGAACTGAACTCATTGACGGTCTCTGGATTATCTTTGCAAATGCAACATTTGGCGACAAGGATGGCTGAAATCTCTCTTCCACCACCTCCTCCCTTCCTTGCACTACCCGGTGAGCCCCCGATCCCATGGGTTCACTGGTTACAGTCCTTTGAAACCTACCTCATTGCTCTTGGACTAGAAACTGTGAGTACGGCTCGGAAAAAGGCACTGTTATCCCATTGCTTGGGAGCAGAGGGCCAGCGTGTTCTTGGGACATTATGCACAGCAGACTCAATCCAAACATATGATGAGGCTGTGGCTCTATTAAGCACACACTTCTCTGCCCCACAAAGTGCCCTCCTGCGGCGATTCATTTTTAGACAGCGTCACCAACTCCTCGGCGAGTCAGTGCATCAATACGTGGCTAATTTGAGGGGGTTAGCTAGCTTGTGCAAGTTCGGTGCATTACAAGATGAGATGGTGCGTGATCAACTAATAGAGCACACAAACAACGTGAGAGTGCGTGAAAGACTGTTACTCGAGTCCGACGAACTGTTGTTGTCACAGGCAGTCAACATTGCCTTTCAAGTGGAGTCTGCAGCCGAATGTGCAGCGAAACTAGCACACACACCCAGTGACAGCACCCTCGGCCCCGACAGCTCTGACACGGTAATGCTCGCGCGACGGCAGCAACGCGCGCTACCGCGGCAACAGTGTGGAAACTGCGGATCTCGTTCACATGCTACCAGAGCGCAGAATTGCCCCGCGCGCGGCCAAGCCTGTCGCAATTGTGGAAAACAAAATCACTTTGCCAAGGTCTGCCGCTCTGCCCCTGTTGCTACAGATGAACACTCTCAGTCCTCAAGCAGTTGGCCTACAATTCACAACGTGAGCTCTGGGCCAGTAGTGGCTTTCAAATCATGCACAATTAACCTGAATGATGTGTGCATCCCGCTGTTGTTGGATACCGGTGCCAGCGTCTCACTGCTGAATGTGAACACATTCAAACGCTTTTTCAGCTTCCTGCCACTCTCTGCGCCCTCCACTACCCTTTGCGGGTATGGTAATTCGAAAATTGGACTAGTGGGCTCAGTCAACCTCACAGTACGCTATGGAACAAAAGTTTTGCCAGATTTTTGTTTTCATGTGGCACGCCAAGGAGCTAACCTGATGAGACTGGATCTTTTCGCTGACCTGGGTTTTTCTCTCTTGGACAACGGCGGGTCTGCGATTCTGCACGTCGCCTCACCGTGGCGCCAAACATGGCCAGCACTCTTCGAGGGTCTGGGCTGCCTGACTGCCTTCACCCACCAGCCCATGGTTGACTCCACCGTTACCCCTGTCATTCAGCCACTGCGCCGCATCCCGCTTGCTCTCCGTGACGGGGTCACAGCTGAACTAAAGCAGCTACTGGAAGCCGGCATCATCGAACCAGTTGATGCCTCCCCATGGGTCTCCAACCTGGTGGTCGCAACGAAAAAGTCAGGTGGTCTACGCGTCTGTGTCGATCTTCGAGCAGTGAATAAGGCCGTAATCCCTGACAAGTATCCACTGCCCACGTCAGAGGAATCCACAGCGCAGTTCTATAGTTCCATCCTGTTCTCGAAACTGGACCTTCGACAGGGCTATCTACAGGTTCCCCTCCACCCCAGCAGCAGGGACCTCACTGCTTTTGTGACACATGCTGGCGTCTTTCGGTACACCAGGATGCCATTTGGACTTAGCTCTGCACCCAGCTGCTGCCAAAAGGTGATGGCCTCTGTGCTCGCGGGCATTCCTGGGGTGGCCATCTACCTGGATGACATCGTCGTGCATGGGCCCTCGACCTCCACTCACGATGAACGCCTTCACAGAGTTTTCACAGCTCTAGCAAAACACAAGCTCACACTGAATGGCGAAAAGTGTGTCTTTGCTGTTTCAGAGATCGAATTTGTGGGGTTTCGGTTGTCGGCTGACGGTATATCCCCACTCCAGTCCAACGTGGATGCCATTCACAGCATCCCAGAACCCAGCTCTGCAGCACAGGTTGCCTCCTTCCTTGGCATGACTGGGTACTACCTGAAGTTTTTGCCCCAGTACTCAGCCACCACAGCCCCACTGCGCCAGCTCCTGCGAAAGGATGAGCCCTGGGTGTGGTCACAAGCCTGTATGGAAGCTGTTCGCCTCCTCAAATCGCAGCTCACGTCGCCTCCAGTGTTGGCTCACTTTGATGTCGCCAGCCCCACCCTCGTCACCTGCGACGCATCCGCTGCAGCTGTGGGGGGCAGTGTTCTCGCAGATACAGAATGGAGTGGAGAAACCAATCGCCTTTGCCTCCCGAGCCCTTAGCCCCACCGAACAGAAGTACTCAGTAGGCGAGCGTGAGGCGCTGGCGTGCGTCTGGGCATGTGAGCGGTGGCACCTGTACACGTATGGCCGTGCCTTCACCCTGCGAACCGATCACCAGGCTCTCACTGCCCTGCTGTCGACATCTGGCACGGGCCACAGACCACTGCGTCTACACCGCTGGTCTGACCGCCTCCGCCAATACAATTTCAGTCTCCAGTTCACACCAGGACGTGACAATGTTGTTGCAGATCTGCTCTCCCGCACTGTCTCTGCCCCAGCCCCACTCGTCGGGTCTGAACAAGTGGAACAGGATATCGTCCAGATGCTGCACACGCCTCTCCAAACCACAGTCTCTCTCCAGGAGCTCAAAGAGGCCTCTGAACAGGATCCGGCCCTCTCCCAGCTGTGCACCTTCCTCAGAGATGGCTGGCCTCGCAAGGTGCCTGAGGAACTGTCTGCCTACTCCAGAGTTAAAGAGGAGCTCTCCTGCTGGAATGACTCCTGTGTTGCACGTGGGCTCTGCACTGTGGTCCCAAGTGCCCTTCGTGCGCGTGTTTTATCCATGGCGCATGAGGGCCACTTGGGCATAGTGAAGCTCAAACAACGATGCCGAGACCTAGTGTGGTGGCCGGGTATCGACAGGGAAATCGAGGCCCTGGTCAAAGACTGTGCAGCCTGCCTTGTAAGTGGCAAGACTGGCCACCAAGCTCCCCCACCCCTGCAACCCCTTGCCTGGCCCTCTCAGCCCTGGGAGCACCTGCAGCTGGACGTCTGCGGGGAGATCCATGGTGTCTCCCACCATCAACGGTTCCTAGTGGTGACCTATGACCTGCACTCAAAATGGCCAGAGGTCACTGCCGTGGGCTCCGTCACCTCTTGGGTCATCATTGATATCCTTGAGTCCCTCTTCTCCCGCTGGGGGCATCCAAAGGCCATCACCACAGACAATGGCCCCCAAATGGTCTCTTCAGAACTCTCCTCTTACCTTGAGAGCAAGGGCATCCGTCACATTTGCACAGCGTACTACCACCCCGAGTCAAATGGGGGGGGTGGAGCGTTTTAACCAGACTCTGAAAAATGGCCTCAGAGCACACCTATCCCAGGGGTGTGCATTTGACAAGGCCCTCCTCCACACACTGCTGCACTACAGAGCCTCCCAGCATTCCACTACAGGGGTCTCACCCGCATCCCTCATGCTAGGCCGTGAGCTCATGCTGCCCCTTGGCAGGCTCCGCCCCTCGCTAGCTCAGAGCCCTGCTCCACCGGCTCAAGCCACAGTCGCTAGACAGCAGGAGAAGATGAAACTCCGCTTCGACCAGTCGACGAGGGCCAAGGCGCCCAACATCTCAGTCTCCGATTGGGTCAGAGTCCGCAGGCCTCACCGCAATAATAAGATGGCCTCATTCTGGTCCTCCCCTCTCCAAATCAGCCGTCAACTTGGACCAGCCACTTTCTGCCTCAATGACGGCTCTCGGTGGCATGCCAGCCGCCTTCGGAAGGTGCCAGCACCACCTGATGCGGGATTATACGGACCTAATCCCCAAGCCTTACCCCCAGAGTGGCGGGATGCACATGTGGCTCAGCCAGCCAACCCTCAAGCAGATGTTGTGCCTCAGCCTGCTCCTCACCAGTCCACACCTCGGCCTGTTCGTACACGTTCTCGCCCTGGCCACCTACAGGACTTTGTCACTACATTTCATGTTTGAAATTCTGTGAGGGGGGAGGAAATGTTATGTCGGACATTTGGTGATAGGTACTCGATTGCCTTGGCCTGAGCACATGGAGTTTGATAGTGCTGTGATCATTGTATTGTGTATAGGTATTCGATTGCTTGTGCCTGGAAGTGTGTGTGTGTGGCAGCCATATTAAAAGCAGCATGAACTGAACTCACTGACGGTCTCTGGATTATCTTTGCAAACGCAACAGTAGCATCCTACCTGCGTCAAATCTTGATATACAAGCCGGGGGGGCACGGCCTCTCCCTCGAGGCGGCTAATGGCGGGGCCATTCGGACCTTCGGAAGACGGCGGGTCCAGGTGTGCTTCAGCGGCCAGCGGTTTTACTGGGATTTCATCACGGCCAAAGTCTCTCAAGCCATCCTCGGGGCGGATTTTTTGTGCACCAACGGCCTCCTGGTGGATGTAAGGCACCGCCGGTTGATCGATGCGGCCACTTTTCACTCCATCCTGTGCCACCGCGGTAACGCCGTGTCACGCACTGTCTCCTGTGCGTTCCCACCTCCGGATGACTTCACTCGCCTCCTTGGAGATTTCCCAGACCTGACCAGACCCACTTTCTCTTCCACGGCCACGAAACATGGTGTTGAACATCACATCACCACTACTGGCTCCCCGGTCTATGCACGGGCCCGGTGCCTCGAACCCGGCAAGCTCGCGGCTGCGAAAGCAGAGTTCAACACGATGGAGCAGCTAGGGATTATTCGCCGGTCGAATAGTCCCTGTTCTTCGCCTCTCCACATTATTCCAAAACCTGGCAGCGGATGGCGGCCTTGCAGCGACTACCGACGCCTGAACGATGCCACTACTCCTGATCGGTACCCGATCCCTCATATTCAGGATTTCTCTGCCCATTTGGCGGGAAATACCATTTTTTCAAAAGTCGACCTTGTCCGTGGCTACCACCAGGTCCCCGTGCACTCGCAAGACGTTCCGAAAACTGCAGTCATCACCCCATTCGGCCTGTTTGAATTTCTGCGGATGCCGTTTGGATTGAAGAACGCTGCACAGGCTTTCCAGCGCTTGATGGACTCCGTGCTTCGGGACCTCAAGTTTCTATTCGTATACCTCGACAACATCCTCATCGCCAGCCCTAATAAAGAGGAGCACATCTGCCATTTACGCACCCTCTTTAGACGCCTCAGTCAACACGGCTTGATAATCAACCCGGCCAAGTGCCAGTTCGGCCTGCAGTAGATTAATTTCTTAGGCCATCGCATCACATCGGACGGCGCAATTCCCCTGCAAACGAAGGTGGAGGCAGTTACTTCTTTCCCGCGCCCGCAGACTGTCAGGGTCCTGCAGGAGTTCCTCGGGATGGTTAATTTTTATCACCGGTTTGTCCCTAATGCAGCGCTGCTCATGCAGCCCCTGTACGAAGCCCTCAAGGGCAAGTCCGGCAAGGATCCGATTAGCTGGATGGTCGACATGGACCGGGCGTTCGTCGACACAAAATGCGCCTTAGCCAACGCAACCATGCTGGCGCACCCGCTGCTAGGTGCCACCATCGCCCTTACCACCGACGCGTCAGACTACGTCATCAGCGCAGTGCAGGAACAGTGGGTGAATGGGACGTGGCAACCGCTGGTGTTTTTCAGCCATCAACTACGGCGAAACGAACGGAAGTACAGCACGTTCGACCGGGAGTTGCTGGCCCTTTTTCTGGCCATCCGCCATTTCCGGTTCTTGCTAGAGGGACGTCCGTTCACGGCTTTTGTGGACCATAAGCAACTAACGTTTGCTATGGCCAAGACCACCGAACCATGGTCAGCTCGGCAACGACGTCAGTTGACGTGTATCTCAGAATTCACCACTGACATTCAGCATGTGTCCGGTAAAGACAACCTGGTGGCGGATTGCCTCTCCCGCGCGACCGTTCATGCAGTCCAGCTCGGCATCGATTATGCCCTCATGGCTGTGGATCAAGCCTCGGATCCGGAAGTCCAGTCTTACAGAACCAACCCCTCTAGCCTCCAAGCGGCCGACGTCAAATTCCATGCCGCGGGCACTACGCTACTCTGCGACGTCTCCGTAGGAGATCTTCGCCCTATCGTGCCGGTCGCCTGGTGCCAAAAAGTTTTTGACGCCATACACGGGTTGTCGCACCCTGGCATGAAGGCCTCGCAACGGCTGATGTTGTCCAAATTTGTGTGGCAGGGCATGCACATGGATGTCCGCGACTGGGCCAACACCTGCGTGGTCTGCCAAAAGGCCAAGGTGCTGCGTCACGTCAAGGCTCCATTGGCCACTTTCGCTGTTCCGGAACGTAGGTTTGATCATGTGCATGTGGACCTGGTGGGGCCACTTCCGCCTTCGCACGGGTTTACTCATCTTCTTACAATGGTGGACCGCACCACTCGATGGCCTGAGGCGGTTCCTTTGGCATCCACCACTTCCGCAGATGTCGCCAGGGCATTCATCTCCTCTTGGGTCGCCCGTTTCGGGGTACCGGCGGACATCTCGTCTGATCGTGGGCCGCAGTTTTGTTCTGAGCTCTGGAACGCTGTGGCTCAGGGGCTCGGCATCAAGCTACATCGCACCACTGCCTACCATCCACAGGCAAACGGCCTGTGCAAACGATTCCACAGGTCGCTCAAAGCCGCACTGCGAGCCAGCCTTCAAAGCGCGGGTTGGATGGACAGGCTTCCATGGATCCTTTTGGGTCTTCGTACGGCACCTAAAGATGATCTTCAATCGTCCTCGGCGGAGCTCGTATATGGCCAGCCGCTACGCGTACCAGGGGATTTCCTTCCGACACCAACAGAGCCATGGTCCACATCCCAGCAGCTCATCAGCCACCAGGAGGCAGCCAGAAGTTTCGCTCCAGTGCCTATGTCCCATCACGGCTTGCAGAGCTCCCACGTCCCAGCTGAGCTGAAGAACGCTGACTATGTGTTTATCCGCCATCGGGATCCGCTCAAACCCCCTTACACTGGTCCTTTCCGCGTGCTAGAGCCGGGAGACAAAACTTTTTCGGTCGATATCGGAGGTAAACCGGACCACATTTCGGTTGACCGGTTGAAGCCGGCACACTTGGACCTTGACCGCCCAGTCGAGATCGCACAACCGCCGAAATGTGGCCGATCGCCCACAGTCGCCGTGCCAGATCAAACCCAACCGCCCGCCAGCTCGCCAGCCGTCCATCAGCTTCCACTTCAAGGCTACAGAAGTTGCTCTGACAGGCTTGTCAGGTCTCCTCACCGTTTTACTTTTGCTGTTAAAGACAATTCTGGGGGGGCGTATGTGGCAGAGCCACTAAGGGTTTCGACCTGAAACGTTGACTCTATTTCTCTCTCCACGGATGTTGCCTGGCCTGCTGAGTTTTTCCAGCATTTTCTGTTGTTATTTCGGATTTCCAGCATCTGCAGTATTTTGCTACCTCCTCAAATGTACTGGTTTCTGTGAGATAGCGGGAAGAAAAGCCCAGAGGTGATAGACACACATGTAGTATAAGAGTTGGAGGCGATGACACGGTCTGCATGATTTCCTTAATTATTGGGGAGCTGATGACAGCCGACACGCGGTCTCCGTGTGCGCGATAGTTCACCGAGAACTTGCTAGCTAATATCAAGACGCCGCCCGAAAGCGGCCTCCCAGTCAGAAAAGCTTCAAAGCCTTAATTATTGGGTCATTGACGAGCTGTCTAAAGCCATCCAGAATAGCAATTAACTTGGCTTCAACAGTGAGGGCTGATGTTATCAGTTGGGAGAGTGCCAAGTGAATACAGGCTGTGCGCATACTACGAATGTGGAATGCCTTGCAAGTTGCTTCAACTCTCCTCTGAATGGTACATAAAGCAGCCACAAATTGTATAGGTATAACTTTGAGAGTCGCGTTATAACTCCCAACAGAGACGTGCAGTCACTATGCAGCAGGTGTCACTCATTCAATGACTCAGCTTTGTTCTTCTAACCTGAACACTGGCCAGAATATTAGTTGCAAAGCTCACAAGACAGTCCTGTCACAGCTATGTGACGGGCGAAAAGTGAGATGATGCATTTTCTTGCAGAAGTACCACAGCTAAATGATGTTACATGAATGGAAACTGGATGGGGATACATTGTAAGCATTCAATGATCTGTAGGTTCATTTACCAGGGGGATCCAGATCAAAAATTAGGAGCAAAAACTCAGGCACCACTTTGTAAAATTAGACGGCTGGTTCGGCAGGTCCCTGAAGTAGAGGAGTCGCCTCTCTCGCTTGGCTCTGACCGCGAAACAAAGTTTGCATAATCTAAATCTAGCTCCTAATAAGGTGTGTAAATGCAAGTTGTTGTCCTGTTGGCCTTAATAAGAAATTGCCCTCAGGCAGCTGGTGTGGGAAATTTAAACAGGTCACACTGATGCATTAGCAGAAATTCGAAGTTAGGGTTGAGGGACAGGGTAGAGGGAGCTTTACTCTGTATCTAACCCGTGCTGTACCTGCCCTGGGAGTGTTTGATGGGACAGTGTAGAGGGAGCTTTACTCTGTATCTAACCCGTGCTGTACCTGCCCTGGGAGTGTTTGATGGGACAGTGTAGAGGGAGCTTTACTCTGTATCTAACCCGTGCTGTACCTGCCCTGGGAGTGTTTGATGGGACAGTGTAGAGGGAGCTTTACTCTGTATCTAACCCGTGCTGTACCTGCACTGGGAGTGTTTGATGGGACAGTGTAGAGGGAGCTTTACTCTGTATCTAACCCGTGCTGTACCTGCCCTGGGAGTGTTTGATGGGACAGTGTAGAGGGAGCTTTACTCTGTATCTAACCCGTGCTGTACCTGCCCTGGGAGTGTTTGATGGGACAGTGTAGAGGGAGCTTTACTCTGTATCTAACCCGTGCTGTACCTGCCCTGGGAGTGTTTGATGGGACAGTGTAGAGGGAGCTTTACTCTGTATCTAACCCGTGCTGTACCTGCCCTGGGAGTGTTTAATGGGACAGTGTAGAGAGAGCTTTACTCTGTATCTAACCCGTGCTGTACCTGCCCTGGGAGTGTTTGATGGGACAGTGTAGAGGGAGCTTTACTCTGTATCTAACCCGTGCTGTACCTGCCCTGGGAGTGTTTGATGGGACAGTGTAGAAGGAGCTTTACTCTGTATCTAACCCGTGCTGTACCTGCCCTGGGAGTGTTTGATGGGACAGTGTAGAGGGAGCTTTACTCTGTATCTAACCCGTGCTGTACCTGCCCTGGGAGTGTTTGGTGGGACAGTGTAGAGGGAGCTTTACTCTGTATCTAACCCATGCTGTACCTGCCCTGGGAGTGTTTGATGGGACAGTGTAGAGGGAGCTTTACTCTGTATCTAACCCGTGCTGTACCTGCCCTGGGAGTGTTTGATGGGACAGTGTAGAGGGAGCTTTACTCTGTATCTAACCCGTGCTGTACCTGCACTGGGAGTGTTTGATGGGACAGTGCAGAGGGAGCTTTACTCTGTATCTAACCCGTGCTGTACCTGCCCTGGGAGTGTTTGATGGGACAGTGTAGAGGGAGCTTTACTCTGTATCTAACCCGTGCTGTACCTGCACTGGGAGTGTTTGATGGGACAGTGTAGAGGGAGTATCGAACCTATGCTGTCCCTGCCCTGGGAGTGTTTGATGGGACAGTGTAGAGGGAGCTTTACTCTGTATCTAACCCCTGCTGTACCTGCACTGGGAGTGTTTGATGGGACAGTGTAGAGGGAGCTTTACTCTGTATCTAACCCGTGCTGTACCTGCCCTGGGAGTGTTTGATGGGAGAGTGTAGAGGGAGCTTTACTCTGTATCATAACGTGCTGTACCTGCCCTGGGAGTGTTTGATGGGAGAGTGTAGAGGGAGATTTACTCTGTATCTAACCCGTGCTGTACCTGCACTGGGAGTGTTTGATGGGACAGTGTAGAGGGAGCTTTACTCTGTATCTAACCCGTGCTGTACCTGCCCTGGGAGTGTTTGATGGGACAGTAGAGGGAGCTTTACTCTGTATCTAACCCGTGCTGTACCTGCACTGGGAGTGTTTGATGGGACAGTGTAGAGGGAGCTTTACTCTGTATCTAACCTGTGCTGTACCTGCCCTGGGAGTGTTTGATGGGAGAGTGTAGAGGGAGCTTTACTCTGTATCTAACCCATGCTGTACCTGCCCTGGGAGTGTTTAATGGGACAGTGTAGAGAGAGCTTTACTCTGTATCTAACCCGTGCTGTACCTGCCCTGGGAGTGTTTGATGGGACAGTGTAGAGGGAGCTTTACTCTGTATCTAACCCGTGCTGTACCTGCCCTGGGAGTGTTTGATGGGACAGTGTAGAGGGAGCTTTACTCTGTATCTAACCCGTGCTGTACCTGCCCTGGGAGTGTTTGATGGGACAGTGTAGAGGGAGCTTTACTCTGTATCTAACCCGTGCTGTACCTGCCCTGGGAGTGTTTGATGGGACAGTGTAGAGGGAGCTTTACTCTGTATCTAACCCGTGCTGTACCTGCCCTGGGAGTGTTTGATGGGACAGTGTAGAGGGAGCTTTACTCTGTATCTAACCCCTTCTGTACCTGCCCTGGGAGTGTTTGATGGGACAGTGTAGAGGGAGATTTACTCTGTATCTAACCCGTGCTGTACCTGCCCTGGGAGTGTTTGATGGGACAGTGTAGATGGAGCTTTACTCTGTATCTAACCCGTGCTGTACCTGTCCTGGGAGTGTTTGATGGGACAGTGTAGAGGGAGCTTTACTCTGTATCTAACCCGTGCTGTACCTGTCCTGGGAGTGTTTGATGGGACAGTATAGAGGGAGCTTTACTCTGTATCTAACCCGTGCTGTACCTGCCCTGGGAGTGTTTGATGGGACAGTGTAGAGGGAGCTTTACTCTGTATCTAACCCCGTGCTGTACCTGCCCTGGGAGTGTTTGATGGGACAGTGTAGAGGGAGTATCGAACCTATGCTGTCCCTGCCCTGGGAGTGTTTGATGGGACAGTGTAGAGGGAGCTTTACTCTGTATCTAACCCCGTGCTGTACCTGCCCTGGGAGTGTTTGATGGGACAGTGTAGAGGGAGTATCGAACCTATGCTGTCCCTGCCCTGGGAGTGTTTGATGGGGCAGTGTAGAGGGAGCTTTACTCTGTATCTAACCCGTGCTGTACCTGCCCTGGGAGTGTTTGATGGGACAGTGTAGAGGGAGCTTTACTCTGTATCTAACCCGTGCTGTACCTGCCCTGAGAGTGTTTGATGAGACAGTGTAGAGGGAGCTTTACTCTGTATCTAACCCGTGCTGTACCTGCACTGGGAGTGTTTGATGGGACAGTGTAGAGGGAGCTTTACTCTGTATCTAACCCGTGCTGTACCTGCCCTGGGAGTGTTTGATGGGACAGTGTAGAGGGAGCTTTACTCTGTATCTAACCCGTGCTGTACCTGCCCTGAGAGTGTTTGATGAGACAGTGTAGAGGGAGCTTTACTCTGTATCTAACCCGTGCTGTACCTGCCCTGGGAGTGTTTGATGGGAGAGTGTAGAGGGAGATTTACTCTGTATCTAACCCGTGCTGTACCTGCACTGGGAGTGTTTGATGGGACAGTGTAGAGGGAGCTTTACTCTGTATCTAACCCGTGCTGTACCTGCCCTGGGAGTGTTTGATGGAACAGTGTAGAGGGAGATTTACTCTGTATCTAACCCGTGCTGTACCTGCACTGGGAGTGTTTGATGGGGACAGTGTAGTGGGAGCTTTACTCTGTATCTAACCCGTGCTGTACCTGCCCTGGGAGTGTTTGATGGGACAGTAGAGGGAGCTTTACTCTGTATCTAACCCGTGCTGTACCTGCACTGGGAGTGTTTGATGGGACAGTGTAGAGGGAGCTTTACTCTGTATCTAACCCGTGCTGTACCTGCCCTGGGAGTGTTTGATGGGAGAGTGTAGAGGGAGCTTTACTCTGTATCTAACCCGTGCTGTACCTGCCCTGGGAGTGTTTGATGGGAGAGTGTAGAGGGAGATTTACTCTGTATCTAACCCGTGCTGTACCTGCACTGGGAGTGTTTGATGGGACAGTGTAGAGGGAGCTTTACTCTGTATCTAACCCGTGCTGTACCTGCCCTGGGAGTGTTTGATGGGACAGTAGAGGGAGCTTTACTCTGTATCTAACCCGTGCTGTACCTGCACTGGGAGTGTTTGATGGGACAGTGTAGAGGGAGCTTTACTCTGTATCTAACCTGTGCTGTACCTGCCCTGGGAGTGTTTGATGGGAGAGTGTAGAGGGAGCTTTACTCTGTATCTAACCCATGCTGTACCTGCCCTGGGAGTGTTTAATGGGACAGTGTAGAGAGAGCTTTACTCTGTATCTAACCCGTGCTGTACCTGCCCTGGGAGTGTTTGATGGGACAGTGTAGAGGGAGCTTTACTCTGTATCTAACCCGTGCTGTACCTGCCCTGGGAGTGTTTGATGGGACAGTGTAGAGGGAGCTTTACTCTGTATCTAACCCGTGCTGTACCTGCCCTGGGAGTGTTTGATGGGACAGTGTAGAGGGAGCTTTACTCTGTATCTAACCCGTGCTGTACCTGCCCTGGGAGTGTTTGATGGGACAGTGTAGAGGGAGCTTTACTCTGTATCTAACCCGTGCTGTACCTGCCCTGGGAGTGTTTGATGGGACAGTGTAGAGGGAGCTTTACTCTGTATCTAACCCCTTCTGTACCTGCCCTGGGAGTGTTTGATGGGACAGTGTAGAGGGAGATTTACTCTGTATCTAACCCGTGCTGTACCTGCCCTGGGAGTGTTTGATGGGACAGTGTAGATGGAGCTTTACTCTGTATCTAACCCGTGCTGTACCTGTCCTGGGAGTGTTTGATGGGACAGTGTAGAGGGAGCTTTACTCTGTATCTAACCCGTGCTGTACCTGTCCTGGGAGTGTTTGATGGGACAGTGTAGAGGGAGCTTTACTCTGTATCTAACCCGTGCTGTACCTGCCCTGGGAGTGTTTGATGGGACAGTGTAGAGGGAGCTTTACTCTGTATCTAACCCCGTGCTGTACCTGCCCTGGGAGTGTTTGATGGGACAGTGTAGAGGGAGTATCGAACCTATGCTGTCCCTGCCCTGGGAGTGTTTGATGGGACAGTGTAGAGGGAGCTTTACTCTGTATCTAACCCCGTGCTGTACCTGCCCTGGGAGTGTTTGATGGGACAGTGTAGAGGGAGTATCGAACCTATGCTGTCCCTGCCCTGGGAGTGTTTGATGGGGCAGTGTAGAGGGAGCTTTACTCTGTATCTAACCCGTGCTGTACCTGTCCTGGGAGTGTTTGATGGGACAGTGTAGAGGGAGCTTTACTCTGTATCTAACCCCTGCTGTACCTGCACTGGGAGTGTTTGATGGGACAGTGTAGAGGGAGCTTTACTCTGTATCTAACCCGTGCTGTACCTGCCCTGGGAGTGTTTGATGGGACAGTGTAGAGGGAGCTTTACTCTGTATCTAACCCGTGCTGTACCTGCCCTGAGAGTGTTTGATGAGACAGTGTAGAGGGAGCTTTACTCTGTATCTAACCCGTGCTGTACCTGCACTGGGAGTGTTTGATGAGACAGTGTAGAGGGAGCTTTACTCTGTATCTAACCCGTGCTGTACCTGCCCTGGGAGTGTTTGATGGGAGAGTGTAGAGGGAGATTTACTCTGTATCTAACCCGTGCTGTACCTGCACTGGGAGTGTTTGATGGGACAGTGTAGAGGGAGCTTTACTCTGTATCTAACCCGTGCTGTACCTGCCCTGGGAGTGTTTGATGGAACAGTGTAGAGGGAGATTTACTCTGTATCTAACCCGTGCTGTACCTGCACTGGGAGTGTTTGATGGGGACAGTGTAGTGGGAGCTTTACTCTGTATCTAACCCGTGCTGTACCTGCCCTGGGAGTGTTTGATGGGACAGTAGAGGGAGCTTTACTCTGTATCTAACCCGTGCTGTACCTGCACTGGGAGTGTTTGATGGGACAGTGTAGAGGGAGCTTTACTCTGTATCTAACCCGTGCTGTACCTGCACTGGGAGTGTTTGATGGGACAGTGTAGAGGGAGCTTTACTCTGTATCTAACCCATCTGCACCTGCCCTGGGAGTGTTTGAAACAAAAAGCAAAATACTGTACTGCAAATGTTTGAATTCTGAAATAAAAACAGAAAATGTTGGAAATGCTCAGCAGGTCAGGCAACATCTATGGAGAGAGGAAGCAAGGGTTTCTTCACTCAGAGGATAGAAACATAGAAGATAGGAGCAGGAGTCGGCCATTCGGCCCCTCGGGCCTGCTCCGCCATTCAATGAGATCATGGCTGATCATCCAAATTCAGTACCCTGTCCCTGCCTTCTCCCCATACCCCTTGATCCCTTTAGCCTTAAGAAATATATCCAACTCTTTCTTGAATATATTTAATGAACTGGCCTCCACCGCCCTCTGTGGCAGAGAATTCCACAGGTTCACCACTCTGTGGGTGAAGAAATTCCTCATTTCAGTCCTAAATGGCTTACCCCTTATCCTTAAACTATGACCCTTGGTTCTGGACTCCCCAGCCATCAGAAACATCCTTCCTGCATCTAGTCTGTCCAGGCCTGACAGGATTTTATAAGTTTCGATGAGATCCCCTCTCAATCTTCTAAACTCCAGTGAGTATAAGCCCAATCGACACAATCTCTCCTCATACGTCATTCCTGCCATCCCAGGTATCAGTCTGGTGAATCTTCGCTGCACTCCTTCCATGGCAAGAACGTCCTTCCTCAGGTAAGGCGACCAAAACTGCACACAATACTCAAGGTGCGGTCTCACCAAGGCCCTGTACAACTGTAGCAAGACATCCTTGTTCCTGTACTCGAACCCTTTTGCTACGAAGGCCAACATACCATTTGCCTTCTTAACCGCCTGCTGCACCTGCATGCTTACCTTCAGCGACTGGTGCACAATAACACCCAGGTCTCTTTGCACTTCCCCTTCTCTCAATCTATTGCCATTCAAATAATAATCTGCCTTCCTGTTTTTGCCACCAAAGTGGATAACCTCACATTTATCCACATTATAGTGCATTTGCCATGTTTCTGCCCAAGTGCTCTGCTATTACATCTTTTATAATGGACTCTAGCATTTTCCCCACTACCGATGTCAGGCTTACCGGTCTATAATTCCCCGCTTTTTCTCCACCACCTTTTTTGAATAGTGGGGTAACATTAGCTACCCTCCAATCCATGGGTACTGTTCCAGAGTCTATCGAGTTCTGGAAGATGACCAGCAATGCATCTACTATTTCTAGGGCCACTTCCTTAAGTACCCTGGGATGTAGATGATCAGGCCCAGGGGATTTATCGGCCTTCAGTCCCATCAATTTTCCTAATACCATTTCCCTACAAATACTGATTTCTTTCAGTTCCACCCTTTCATCAGACCCTATGTTCGCTGGCATCTCTGGGAGGTTATTTGTGTCCTCCTTTGTGAAGACAGAACCAAAATATCTATTTAGTTGGTCTGCCATTTCTTTGTTCCCCATTATAAATTCCCAATTCTGACTGCAAGGGACCTACGCTTGACTTCACCAATCTTTTTCTCTTCACATATCTATAAAAGCTTTTACAGTCAGTTTTTATGTTCCCTGATAGCTTACTCTCATATTCTATTTTCCCTTTCTTAATTAATCCCTTTGTCCTCCTTTGTTGAATCCTAAACTGCTCCCAATCCTCAGGATTATTGCTTTTTCTAGTCAGTTTATATGTCCTCTCCTTGGATCTTATGCTATCCCTAATTTCCCTTGTTAACCACGGTTGAGTCACCTTTTTTGTTTTATTTTTATGCCAAACTGGGATGAACAAATTCTGTAGCTCATCCATTCGGTCTTTGAATGTTTGCCATTGCCTATCCACCGTCAACCCTTTCCATTCCCCAATCAATCCTACCCAACTCGCTCCTCAGACCATCGTAGTTTCCTTTATTTAAATTGAGGACCCTTGTTTCTGAGTCAACTACTTCATTCTCCATCTTAATGAAGAATCCGATCATATTATGATCGCTCCGACCCAAGGGGCCTCGTACAACAAGATTGCTAATTAATCCTTTCTCGTTACATAATACCCAGTCTAAGATGGCCTGATCTCTGGTTGGTTCCTTGACATATTGGTCCAGGAAACCATCCCGTAAACACTCCAGGAATTCCTCCTCCACAGTATTGTTACTAATTTGGTTAGCCCAATCTATATGTAGATTAAAGTCACCCATGATGACTGCTGTGCCCTTATTGCACGCTTCTTTAATTTCCCTTTTAATGCCATCCCCAACCTCCGCCTGTTTGGAGGTCTATATACCACTCCCACTAACGTTTTTTCCCCTTAGTATTCCTCAATTCTACCCATACAGATTCCACATCATCAGAGCTAATATCCTTCATTACAATTGTATTAATCCCTTCTTTAACCAGTAATACTACCCCACCTCCCTTTCCTTTTTGCCTATCTTTCCTGAATATCGAATACCCCTGAATGTTGAGTTCCCAGTCTTGGCCATCCTTGAGCCAAGTTTCCGTAATCCCAACCAAATCATATTCGTTTACCACTATTTGCGCAGCCAATTCATCCACCTTATTACAAATGCTCCTCGCATTAAGACACGAAGCCTTCAGGCTTGTTTTTTCTTCAAATTGTTTTTTTTAATTTCTGGGAGTGTTTGATCTGAATACTAGATGTACAAAGTGGAACGTGTTTTTAGTCATCGCTAATAGTCCCTCACCTTGATAAGCACAAAATTCACAAAAAAAGCACAGGGTTTTACCCGTGTCCTGTTCTTGGGAATTCTAATAAGGAAACAAGATGTAGAAAAGAATGTCCCACAAAATGTGATGGGAGTTAGTTCAGCTCAGGCCCAAAGAAAAAGACAGAATTACAAAATGGAAGGCTTTTATTCCAATATAAAAGTTTTTTATTTTTTTTATTAAGTCCATGCTTACCACACACATACCATGATTGATTCAATAACTTTCCATTTACTTAAATAAATTCAAGAACAAAAAGATTCAGCTAACAGCCTCCCTTCTGTCAATCTCATATTACACTGTGGCGTTGGATCGAATACGGTGGGTATGATACGTGGAATGCCAGAAGCAATTTAGTGCAAGGTGGCAATGGGAAGATTGCCCACCCAAACAGCCAAGGCTGTACGCTTGCTAATGAATATTGCAAGCACTGGTTCACAATCCCAGGCTCAAACAGGTAACCACTCTTCATATGTGAAGCTAAATTGAGAGTCAGAGGTTAATTGACCCAAAGGACCACTCCTGCCCTCACTCACACACACATCTTTCAGCAGGGGCTACTGGACAGTGGTTAGCAGTAGGTAGCCTGGCTGATACTTTTCCCTCCTGTCACTCATGAGCCAAGACTAACTGTTGCTCTCCCACTGCCGCCCAGGCCAAGATTAGACAACGCAGCAGAAACTAGGAATCAAACCCGGTGTTTTCAAGTCGATGCGACTTGGCTACACACTGCTTCACTAACTGAATAATCATGATCTATCCACTGTGCTCCATTTAAAACTATAGTTCCCCCCCGACACACACAGCTCATCTTTCTCAACCTTCAACGGTGCTTCCTTAAGATTAAGCTGGTTCATTGCACTAGTGTAGTGTCTGATCCTTATTGGCATTGTAGCATTTGATCAGATTGGCCCATGTAATACAGAGGGCTTGGCAGACATTTCAGTCGTTGGTTACAATAGCTTTTCCTTGTTGACTTTATAAATGTCTGGGTCTGTTGCATGTGCAACAAGTACAAAATTCAGGCCCTGGTGTGCTGAGCCATTCAGGAGTGAAATCAGGAACCACATTTTCATACAAAGGGTAGTGGTCGTGGAAATCTGCAACTCAGTCCCCCAACAGGCTGTGGATTCCCAGTCAAAACGGAGACTGTTAGATTTTTGTTAGGTAAGAGTATTAAAGGATATGAAGCAACGGTCGAAAGGAAGTTGAAGTGCAGATCAGCCATGATCGAATTGAATGGCAGTACAGGCTCGAGGGGCCTGTTCCTGTTCCTATGTTCCCAGGACCCAAAAGTGCTGTCGAGTAGGCTAGATCTGGGCATCATTTGTACTTTTCACCGGTGACTCTTGCCCGACTCACTGCTCCATGTACCTCGGAGTTTGCATTCACTGCCTGCCTGGCTGTGGCATGTAAACTGGGCTAGAATTTAGTGTTCCCTCTCTGGCAAAATGTGGCAAGCGAATGCGATTAGGAGCAAGGTTATCCCCACATTCGTACAGTAAGTGAAAGAGCCCCATTAAAACATAAATATTATAGCCCTTTTCCCTCTGAATGCCTGGCCTTCAAATGCCCACATTGGCACAGCTACAATCAGGAGACCCACATCTCATCATGCTGTGCTGCAGCCTCACTTGGGTGGGGGGAGGGAGGGAGGGGGGAGAGAGAGGGAGGGAGGGGGAAGAGAGAGAGAGAGGGAGGGGGAAGAGAGAGAGAGAGGGAGGGGGAAGAGAGAGGGAGGGAGGGGGAAGAGAGAGGGAGGGAGGGGGAAGAGAGAGAGAGGGAGGGGGAAGAGAGAGAGAGGGAGGGGGAAGAGAGAGAGAGGGAGGGGGAAGAGAGAGAGAGGGAGGGGGAAGAGAGAGAGAGGGAGGGGGAAGAGAGAGAGAGGGAGGGGGAAGAGAGAGAGAGGGAGGGGGAAGAGAGAGAGAGGGAGGGGGAAGAGAGAGGGAGGGGGAAGAGAGAGAGAGGGAGGGGGAAGAGAGAGAGAGGGAGGGGGAAGAGAGAGAGAGGGAGGGGGAAGAGAGAGAGAGGGAGGGGGAAGAGAGAGAGAGGGAGGGGGAAGAGAGAGAGAGGGAGGGGGAAGAGAGAGAGAGGGAGGGGGAAGAGAGAGAGAGGGAGGGGGAAGAGAGAGAGAGGGAGGGGGAAGAGAGAGAGAGGGAGGGGGAAGAGAGAGAGAGGGAGGGGGGAGAGAGAGAGAGGGAAGAGAGAGAGAGGGAGGGGGAAGAGAGAGAGAGGGAGGGGGAAGAGAGAGAGAGGGAGGGGGAAGAGAGAGAGAGGGAGGGGGAAGAGAGAGAGAGGGGGGGAGAGAGAGAGAGAGGGGGGAGAGAGAGAGAGGGAGGGGGGAGAGAGAGAGAGGGAGGGGGGAGAGAGAGAGAGGGAGGGGGGAGAGAGAGAGAGAGGGAGGGGGGAGAGAGAGAGAGAGGGAGGGGGGAGAGAGAGAGAGAGGGAGGGGGGAGAGAGAGAGAGAGGGAGGGGGGAGAGAGAGAGAGAGGGAGGGGGGAGAGAGGGAGGGGGGAAAGAGAGAGAGAGAGAGAGAGAGGGAGGGGGGAGAGAGAGAAAATGTCATGGTAATACAGTGTAGGAGAGATTTACCCAGAGGGAGGGTGAGTCAGGAGTCTTCTCGGTGTTTATTAAAAGCTTAACATGAAAACGTCTCATTTAACTAAATGTTAGATTTAAAGCTTTCTATTAAAGAGAACAATGCTTTGCTGTAGGGGTTGAACTGTGGAGTCCAGTCCTGGGATGCAGACACCATCAGCTGCTCTCTCAATCACAGGACGGACTCCAATACATTCATTTCCCATATCCCTGTAAGACCAGAGGGGCAAATCTTTGATATCACAGCCAGAACGCAACCCTGTAACGTTCAGCCACTGGAGTGAGTGATTAGACTAACACGTTGGTGGCAGGGGCTGAGGAGCAGGTGACTGGTGTTTGAGAGACAGCGTACCTTCGAGAGCCTCACCCTGAACCTGAAGAAAACCCTCCAATGTTCACACTAACGCTCACAGTAACATTGGGCAGCCAATACAGCAAATCCTGAAAGAAGAGAAAGGTGCCAATTTTAAGCTGGGCCACTGGTACCCAAGTGTCCCAAATGAAAATGTACAGGAAACTTTCATTTAAACGGAGGTTAAATCTCCGGAATGCTCTATCCACCGGCAAAATTCAGGAGTCGGTTCAGATAACTTTTTTTACTTTTCGTTGCTTTTTTTCTCCATTCCTGGCTCTGCAAGCATCTCGCTGAAGCTGTTGCTTAGCTACAGAGACGCTTGCAAGCTGCGCTGACTGTTTTGAAGCTGTTGCTAAGCAACAGGGTTTGTTGCTAGATACGGAGCTCAGAAGCTCCGTATGTTTTAACATTAGCGCTGGTTTCTCCGGCAGTGTTGATCGACCGGCACCAGCTCGGTCCCGTCAGTGCTGGATACCAGAAAGTTTCCTGTATTTGCAATACTGGTAGATGCTACAAGTCAGCAAATTCAGAGTCCTTGAAGGGAGAGTGACTGTACTGCTAAGCCTACACTCTGCCTTCAGGGGGAAACCTCTTTCCTCTTCTCCCCACACCTCCGACACAAGTCCATGTGAAGCTCAGTCAGGGGCTGACTCGCAAGTCAGAATGAATTCACCAGTGCTCAGGGGTGGGGGATTTTTTAAAATCGGTGCCACCTTTACCCAACAGGGTTGTGCTCACTGGCAAGAGCCCAGTTAGCTGCAGCTGTGCAGCCTGGTGCCAACAGACGCACCAAAATGCTCTTCAAGCCAGCAGTTTCCCCAGTACTTCAGCATCTTCACCGACTATCGCTCGCCATTGTTGGCC
Source organism: Somniosus microcephalus (assembly GCF_052327205.1). Taxonomy (NCBI): domain Eukaryota; kingdom Metazoa; phylum Chordata; class Chondrichthyes; order Squaliformes; family Somniosidae; genus Somniosus; species Somniosus microcephalus. The sequence goes on along the minus strand of NC_141010.1, from coordinate 58,283,233 downwards.
CAAATGGAGTGTCGCCCCATCAGCAGAGCCAGTCCCAGGCAGAGAGGCCAGAAAACAGTATTTCAGAGCCCTGCTGACTCACCAGCCAGCCTGGCTCCTCATTGGAATTCTTCCACTCCGCTCCAGGTAAGCCTACAAGCCAATGGGTAGGGTGGATAAAGTGACAGGAGGTGTCCTGTGCTGGTGAGCTGCATGCATTTGGGGGTGGGGGGGGGGTCTCCGTGTTGACGCTTGCCAACCCTGCCCCTAAGCTCACTGGAGTTCGCTAAGTGGGGAGCATACCAACAGGGGTGGGGAACGTTCACTCTGCCAGGAAACCAGAAACACCACACGGATTGCTCAGCGGTTTGGTTTGGAGACAAGTCCAACAGTGGGTTTTTATACCCGACTGAACAAAGGAAAATGTTTCTCACTGGCCGCTGATTCACCTTTAATTGGAGGCAGGCCTGGTGTGAATGGGTTAAATAGCAGCAAATAGCCACCGACAGGTCAGAATGACATTTTTCACCCTCCTCCCATTCTCTCTTCCCCTCTCCCAATCCTTGAAGCTGATTCTGCGCGGCGGTCTGGTTGTGGAGATGATGCCCGCTCCCTGCTTTTAAAGTGGCCATTCTTCCTGTGTGCATGGAGTGTGGATTGACTGTTCAATGTGCTGGAGCATAAATTAAAGCTAATCTTGCCTTCACCTGATGTCCAATAAAGTAGGGGCTGGGAGGAAGGGGTGAAGGCGAAGAGGAGGGGTGACGGGGAGTGGTCAGGTGCAAAAACCCCTGAGTAAACATTCTTCCCTCCCAAGTGTAAGGACACTGGGAACAACTGCAGCTTTCCTACTGCGGCCCTGGCTGAGCTCAGATTGGACCAGTGATTGAACCCACCCGGTGAGCTGCCGGGCACTGCTTTCAATCGCTAAGGAAGACCGACATCCTTAACAGGATTCTTTTCCTGTTGTGATCCCCACTCAGTGCTCAATTTAACCCCAGCGTATTGCACAGGACTGAATCAAGCCAACCCAAAGCTCACACGCTGCTCCTTGCTGTTGAGTTATGTCACGAGAGCCTGTGGTGCTCATTCGATTTGCCAATGACTCCAGCCAGCCAGGAAAATGAGATTCTTCAGTAATCTAATTCTGCAAATACAAGTAGATAACATTCTGTGATAAACCGAACACACATCTGCATTGCTGATCATCTGGAAATTACAGGGTAAAACTAGGGATCAGTGATACCAACACCCACATGTGCCACAGTAAAGTCACTACTGGATCCTAGTGCTCAGTGTGTTGCACATCTGCCCAAATCACCAGTTTAAACTCCATGCTTCGACTCTCGAGGGTTCCAGTCCAGTCAGAAGCTGGCGAGCTGCAGTTGGGGTTGGGTGAGACGACATCTGGCCCCAGTGCAGAACGTAGTAGAGTTTCATGCAGAATCGACGATGAGAAGTGGGGCAAGTGGAAGGAAAACACATGACGGCAGGTTGTTAGAGAACGGCAGGTGTGGAACTCGCTGTATAAATTGCTGATCGATTATCCGGGTGCCCTGAGTTTTTTTTTCATTTAAAATCAAACATTTCAATTTGATGTGGGTCTGCTCTCTCCAGGCAGCCACCCCCCTCCCCCTGGTTATTTGGTGCTTTTACATTGCTTTCACTTTGATCTGCTTCATCTTCATCTGCCGCTTCTCCAGTTTCTTCTGCTCACGACGGAGAGCGGCCTCCTACGAGGAAGAGGAGAAAATTAAACCATTCGAGAGGGACAGAGGAACAAGGAAAACCTGTAGCAAATCGGACACGCATTGCTGCCTGGGATGCCCATCACAGAGAGCTCCTGGTCTCGGTTAGGCTGAAGAGGGTTGCTAACTGTGGTAACACCCTCGCCTCAGAGTCAGAAGGTTGTGGGTTCAAGTCCCACTCCGGAGACTTGAGCACAGAAATCTAGGCCGACACTCTAGTGCAGTGCTGAGGGAGTGCTGCACTGTCGGAGGTTCCGTCTTTCAGGTGAGACGTTAAACCGAGGCCCCGTCTACCCTCTCGGCAGACGTAAAAGATCCCATGGCACTTTTACAGAGCAGGGGAGTTTCTCCCCGGTGTCCTGGCCAATATATACCCCTCAATCAACATCACACACAGATTATCTGGTCATTTATCACATTGCTGTTTGTGGGAGCTTGCTGTGCGCAAATTGGCTGCTGCGTTTCCTACATTACAACAGTGATTACACTTCAAAAGTACTTCATTGGCTGTAAAGAGCTTTGGGACGTCCTGAGGTTGTGAAAGACACGATAAATGCGAACCTCTTGCTTTTATTCCTTTAACTGCAGCGAAGGTGCATTCCCAGGAGGGGGTTTGTTACTATAGGCTACACTTGCTCACCTCAAGGGTTAGCATCAGGATCACCAGCACATCCCAGAGGAAGATGTGCACACAAGGGTGGGGGTTTAGAGAAAGAGAAGGCTGCCTCTGGCGGCTCCCCTGTTTCCATGTCCCTCGCTCGGCGCAGTGTACAGCCGGAGTGGAGCCCAAAGCCAGCAGGCTGGTGAGTAGTGTGCTCACTTGCTCACACTCACTCCTATGTCTGCCTTGGTATTAGCAGCTAAAAATCTGTCAGCTTGGCTTGTGAATGGACAGCACTCTCGCCTGAGTCAGAAGGATGTGGGCTCAAGCCACACTGCAAGACTTGAGCACACGATCCAGGCTGATACTTCACTGCAGAGCGGAGGGAGTGATGCACTGTCGGAGGTGCCGTCCTTTGGATGAGGCAGTAAACTAGGGTCCCATCTGCCCGCTTAAGTGGATGTAATTAAAGATCCCATGGCACTATAGGAACAGGGGCAATGATTTCGCCCAGTGTCGGAGCCAACATTCCTCAACCAACAGCAACAAAAAGATCAGGTCAATCATTTGCTGTTGGTGGGACCTTGCTGTGCGCAGATTCATGGGCTGTGAAGCACTCGGGGACGTCCTGAGATGAGGTGCTGTATAAATGCAAATTCTGTCTTAAAATCCCCCATCAATTCGACAGAAGTCAAACAGTGCAAAATAAAGCATATATACGCATCGTACAAATGGAACTCAAGGCATCTGTAGGGCAGAGAGTAATCCTCTTCACTGCGGGAAAACTCACAGTGGGAGACTCAATTACTCAATTGAGGCAGCTGGCGCAACAGTTTAGACCCTGACCTTTCACCTCTTGGATCTGGGTCCAGATTCAGGCCAGACTGCTGGCTGTAAGGATTCTACAATGAGTTTTCAGTAGTCTCCATCCAGTTTCTAGTGCGTATGGATCTACAGCACTGGATTAGCCCCAATTGTCAATGGGAAAATGTCACAATGGTGCAGTATGGGGAGCTCTCTGGATGTCGGGGCAGAGTCAGGAGATGTTTACTCTACAACCAACTGTGCTGGGAGTGCTTGATGCCAACACTGGGAGTGCATTGCCAGCACTCACCTAAAAAAAAAGCCCACATATCACAGCCTTACTGTCGCAGACTTGTTCCACGCTTCAGTTGTACTTTTAGCAGGCTTGCCTTACCCTAACACACCCACAACTGAAGTGACGGGCATCGACCAGTAAGCCAGCGCCAAATACACAGTGGCTCTTACAATGGGTCAGTTGGTAAAAGCAGTGTGACTGAGCCTTTCCGTTCAGGTTCCAGCCCTGCCCTGTTGGTTGACCTCAGCCAGGGGCACTACAATAGGCTTCAGTGGCTGGGAAGTGAGGGAAAAAGACTTGCATTTGTATAGCACCTATCACGATCACCGGACATCCCAAAGCGCTTTACAGCCAATGAAGTACTTTTTATTAAAGTGTAGTCACTGTTGTAATGTAGGAAACGCGGCAGCCAATTTGCGCACAGCAAGCTCCCACAAACAGCAATGTGAATGACCAGATAATCTGTTTTAGTGATGTTAATTAAGGGATAAATATTGATCAAGACACCGGCTGTTGTTCAAAATAGTGCCACGAGATCTTTTACATCCACCTGAGAGATCAGACGGGGCCTCGGTTTAACATCTCATCTGAAAGACGGCACCTCGGACAGTGCAGCCCTCCCTCAGTTCTGCACTGAAGTGTCAGCCTAGAGTTTTGTGCTCAAGTCTCTGGAGTGGGACTTGAACCCACAACCTTCTGACTCAGAGGCAAAGGTGCTACCCACTGAGCCACAGCTGACACAAAGCGAAAGGTCCACAAGACCGAGACCATAGAAACTCACTTCACTTAGGACCCTTGCAGCCGCCAGTTTCATTCCAGTAGTCTGGGCTGTGTTTGAACACAGATCTCAGCCATGTAAGGCCAGTACCCACACAAGGCGAGCGTCTGACAGAGCTGGGTCAGTCCCAGGGTTATTTCGTACCTCAAGCCTGCGCTGCTTCTCTGGGTCCTCCTCATTCATGATCCTTTCTTTCTCCGCTCGCTTTTTCTCCTCCCTGCGTGACTGTGCAGCTTCTTGACGCTGCGCGTGCGTCATCTTTAGAAAGTTCTCCTCCACACGAGCACGATTTTTGTCAGCTTTCATCTTACCCTGGGCAGGGGAATTTAAAAAAAGTCAGCGCAGTTACTGGTATAGCCACTTGCGTACAGCATGGAGGAACGAGGGGAAGAGAAGTGGAAGGGGGAGGGGAGGGAAAGAAAAGGGGGAGGGGAAGGGATGAGAAAGAAGGAGGGGGTGGAAGGGAGGAGGAGCACCTTGCCAGCTGAATACACGACCATTGGCAGAGAGATATTAGACGTCCTGCTGCCTCCATTAGGACAGCAAGTGCAGGTAGATATTTGTCAAATTCAAGGCAACTGGCTTCTTAATGGGTGAAATAACTGGTTGAGGGGTCGAAGAGATATAGTAAAGTAATAGCAAGTTTCAAACTTGGAGACTGATCAGATGGTCCTATACATCCCCATGTCCTTAAACTTGCGGGCAGTAGACATCGGTTGGTGGTGGGGTGGGGAGAGAGGAAATGGAAGCAGTGTGGAGAGACGAACGAGGGAAACTGGTAAATGGACCCCTCCAACCGAACAAAATGGAAATTCACTACTAGTTGATTGTTAAACCAGTCAGCCGGCCAGCAAAACACTCCGGTCCGCAGTGAACCAATCATGAAGCAAAGCGCACGCAATGTGCTCTCACCTCCCTGTTCAGACGGTACTTCTTTGCCTTGTCAATGCTGTAAATAATCATGTTCATTAACGGTAGCAAAGACTCCATGTCCTTTGGAGACGTGTTGCCGATTCCAGGCACTGCACAGAATAAACACACAGATGAGGCCTGATCTCAATCATGATCAATCACACGGCATAGACAGAAATACAGGAAACTTTCTGGTATCCGGCATGCACGGGACCGACCTGGTGCCGGTCCATCAACAATGCCGGATAACCGAACGCTATAGTTAAAAGATACGGAGCTCAGGGCTCCGTCTAAAGCAACAAACCCAACAGCTTCAAAACAATCGGCACAACTGGCAAGCGTCTCTGTAGCTTAGCAACAGCTTCAGCTACACCCGTGCACAGCCACAAATGGAGTAAAAAAAGTAACTAAAAGTAAAAAAAAGTTATCTGAACCGACTCCTGAATTTTGCCGGTGGATAGAGCATTCCGGTTATTTAGTGGCTGGTTAATCGAAAGTTTCCTGTAGCATGATGGATCAAATACTGAAATTGGACAGATTTGATCTCAGGACAGGGCCGAGGGGAAGTTTCCTGTACCTTTCTGAATCACTGGTTCATAATGGGCGAGTAATTGCACTGAGTCCAAAGCTTTCTCATCCATCAATGCAATTTCCTCCAACTACAGGAAACTGTGCGTTATCCGGAGGCTAAATGTCCGGCAAGCTCGAGCCACCGGCAAAAATCAGGAGCCGTTTTTTTTCTTTTCGTTGCTTTTTTCTCACAACAGTCAAGCTGTGCAAGGTCTGTAGCTAAGCAACAGCTTCAGCTAGAGACGCTACAGAGACGCTTGCCGACTGTTTAGAAGCTGTTGCTAAGCAACAGGGTTTGTTGATTCACACGGAGCTGAAAATCTCCGTATGTTTCAAAGATGTGCGGGTTAGGTTGATTGGCTATGATAAATTGACCCTTAGTGTTAGGGGGATTAAATACGTGGGGTTACGGGGATCGGGTGGGATATGTGTCGGTGCAGGCTCGATGGGCCGAAATGGCCTCTATCTGCACTGTGGGGTTTCTGTGATTCTGTGATCAGCGCTGGAGTGTCCGGCAGTTTTGAGCGAATGGCAGCAGCTCGGTCCCGTCGGTGCCGGATAGCACAACGTTTCCTGTACTCCCAATTTTACATCCCCTAAATCTGCATTCTCTGTGCGTGCTCCCTCCCTCCATTCCCTTCCCCACCCCGCCCCCCTGGGAGCTGACCCCCCTCCCCCAGAGAGCTGGCTCTCGCTGAGGTCTGGCTCACTCCTCCCCGGGGCGGGGGGGGGGTTGGTCTCCCACCCCCTTGTACCACATCGAAGTGGCCATTCTTCATACCATTTATTATATTTTGGTCACTGCGTTCCAAGGCCACCCATCTTAGGAGTTGGTAACACCCGGGAAACTCCTGTCACACGCTAGCCAACCCACACACAAGACTGCATGGGTGTTTGTCCAGCCTGTGTGGAGTGCCCAGACCCAGGCACGCATAGAGGCTCACTCCTGGGTTAGTGAAGCACTGGCAAAATAAGACAATGTGCCCTGAATCCGAGACTTACCGTTAAATGTAAACAGTAGTGTCTTTTTAGTGTCGGGCAGCTTGAGGGGCTGACCCTCTCTGAACAGAAACAAAGGGGGAAAGAGAAGAGAGATTCAGCAAATTAAAGAGGCACAGACTCCAGTAACACTTCCTCCCGATTGTACAGAGAGGCGGCAAATAAAGTATTGCAGAATATTCCACATTTCCTGACAATGAATAAATAAAAGGCCATTAAAAATATTGATTTTAATTTAGTGCACCAATAATTCATCTCCCCTTCAGTCCGCAAACACAAACGGGAAGGAACAATCTGCTTTAAGTGGCACTCGGAGGCTGCCATTGTCAGCACCGCATCATGGGCGTTACACAGGTGATTTTTATTCTCCAACCCTTGTTAGAAGTTAAGAGCGGTTGAGGAAGTTGCACTCCAGACCAGTGCTCCCAAGGGACTGTTTGCTCCCTGAAGGCGCCGATTCTCTTTCACAGGCAAGCAGCTTGAGCCCAAATACTGAGCATCAGCAGGCTATTCGACCATGAGGTCACATCACAGCCAGGCCCAATCCTGTACTTAGCCAACAACCACACGCACTCACCTGGAGTCACCGGGAACCCTGGATAATTGCTTCAACCCTAGGCCAGGGATGCTGAGGCTAATGCTGGTGCCCCACTGCTGCCCCAGTGTAGATCATCTTACACAGCACATGCCAGATATTGTATCAGGGGCCAACCTGCACGGCTCAGAGTTACACTGGGCGGTGCGGTCCTGGTCTGTGTGGCTCAGAGTTACACCGGGCGGTGCAGTCCTGGTCTGTGTGGCTCAGAGTTACACCGGGCGGTGCGGTCCTGGTCTGTGTGGCTCAGAGTTACACCGGGCCGTGCAGTCCTGGTCTGTGTGGCTCAGAGTTACACCGGGCGGTGCGGTCCTGGTCTGTGTGGCTCAGAGTTACACCGGGCGGTGCGGTCCTGGTCTGTGTGGCTCAGAGTTACACCGGGCGGTGCGGTCCTGGTCTGTGTGGCTCAGAGTTACACCGGGCGGTGCGGTCCTGGTCTGTGTGGCTCAGAGTTACACCGGGCGGTGCGGTCCTGGTCTGTGTGGCTCAGAGTTACACCGGGCGGTGCGGTCCTGGTCTGTGTGGCTCACTCGAAGCAGCACAGCGCATTGGGGTTCCAGCATCCATGACATGGAGGAGCCTACACATCATTAAACTCCGAGAAGTTACTGATGCCAGGAATACTGTGAGGGAGAGGAAATGCCCAGGCGCCAGGCATGTCCATAGAGATGCAGAGATATCACAGAAGGCTGTTCAGCAATGTGTGCCCTAGCAGCTAATCACAGACTATGGGCAGAGGCCCGCGAGCAGGGCTCCAGCCGCCCCGTCTCCATCCCCCGGGCTCCTAACCCAGAAAAATATTCCCCGATCGTTAAAAATCTGAAAAACGTAAACATTTCTGCAATCAGGGTTTCCCACACCATCAATATTTGAAACATTCGACGATCACAAAACATGACAGTTCAGCAGGTCTCCTCCTGCAGATATTATCGCTACTTACTCTTGCATAATTTTAGCCCCAGAGAACTGGTCCGAAAAATGAACGGACTCAATCTTGTCGGCGTGATTCGACAGGAAGTGCACCATCTGGGAGCAGAGAGAGAAAACATCTCAACACTGCAGCATGGAACAAGTCAGTCCCGAGCAGCACCTGAACAGAGTTGCAAAGATAACACGCACACACACCTGTCACTATATTATAAGTGTGGATGGACTGGAAAAGGGGTGGTCATGGTCGACTGGGAGGGTATTAGCTGGGCAGCGGGCTGGATACTGCCCTTTCACCATTGCAACCTGGGCACAAAATTCCAGTTGAGTATAATAAATGCAGTGGGGTAAAATCTTTATGCTGGATGTAGCGCTCATATATCAATCCAGTTCCCAGTTGACAAGGACTCCCAAAATGGAGCGCGCATAGGATGATTGGCGTGGAAAATGAGCACTGGTAGAGTAGGTTATGGCAGAGCCCCATTGATGGGGCAGTGTAGAGGGAGCTTTACTCTGTATCTAACCCGTGCTGTACCTGCCCTGGGAGTGTTTGATGGGACAGTGTAGAGGGAGCTTTACTCTGTATCTAACCCGTGCTGTACCTGCCCTGGGAGTGTTTGATGGGACAGTGTAGAGGGAGCTTTACTCTGTATCTAACCCGTGCTGTACCTGTCCTGGGTGTGTTTCATGGGACAGTGTAGAGGGAGCTTTACTCTGTATCTAACCCGTGCTGTACCTGCCCTGGGAATGTGTAATGGGACAGTGTAGAGGGAGCTTTACTCTGTATCTAACCCGTGCTGTACCTGCCCTGGGAGTGTTTGATGGGACAGTGTAGTGGGAGCTTTACTCTGTATCTAACCCGTGCTGTACCTGCCCTGGGAGTGTTTGAAACAAAAAGATGTAGATGTTGGAATTCTGAAATAAAAACAAAATGTTGGAAACACTCAGCAGGTCAGGCAGCGTCTGAGGAGAGAGGAAGTGAGGGTTAACGTTTCAAGTTCTGTTTTTATTTTTGGATCTGGATACTAGGTGTACAAAGGAGTGTGTTTAATTCATCATCGGTAATCATCTCACACACAGACACACAATTTCTAGCCAATGATCCATAGTGCCGAGGCCAATTTTAGCCTCTACCACCACCCTGGCTGAGATCTGGTAACTCAGCACAGGCCAGGGGTGTAGCCTAGTCAGTTATGATGCTGCTTTTATAAGATGAGCCATGGGAGGACTTGAGGCCCAGGCTGTAACACAGAATCTCTTCAATTCACAGAGTTCAGTGAGGAATTCTGTTAACTTTTACAAGCTCGACTTATTCCACAATTCAATACACTCACCCTGCTGTCCAGGATACCCTCTGTGACCTCTCCCATCTCAGACAGGATAGATAGCGAATCAGGAAGCCCAAACTTAATCCCTGACTTGGGCTTATCGCTGCAGAACTCACTCTAAAAGAAAAATGCAGAGAGTGCTTATAATTCTGTGACCACATGGTGCAGCAAGCACAGTCCCCAAGATAAAGGCTGGAGTACCAGCAGTTAGTCCACAGCAAGCTATCGATCCACCAACACAATGGGAATTAAACACACGTCAATCAGGAATATGCTCACAGCAGCCACTCCCCCTGCCCTTGCCGAAGTGTCGGTGTGAAAGATCAGCGTTAAATTCAGTTTATTTCCAGCAGTGGTTACAGTACGACAGAAAGCTGTGGAATGTATTCTAGCTGTTAAACACAAGTGCCCGAGTACCTGCATTTATCTGCTTGCAGTCTGTGTTCAGCTGCTATCAGATGCAGTAAGAATTGAAGGGCAGTCACCACAATGATTTCCATCCTCCCCTACACAGGAAAATATTTGGATGCTCCGTGATCTGTTTAACTCCCTCTACGTAGTAACATTAGGAACAGGAGTCCATTCAGCCCCTCAGGCCTGCTCTGCCATTCAATTAGATCATGACTTGATCTGCACCTCAACTCTATTTTTCCGCCTTTGCTCCATATCTCAAGAACCGTACCCAAAAAAAAATCAATCTATCTCAGGCTTGAAAACTACCAATCAATTGTACCAGTTAAATTGGTGAAATCACATCTTGTGAAATGTCCAACTTGTGCAAACAGCGCCAGGAAGTAATACTTCATGAGAGAATGACAGACATCGAGAGCCTGACCCCGTGGGCAGGGACCAATGGCAGCCTTACATACTGTACCAGATGCTCGTAGAGAGTAGCAGCCACCACGACTGTCCCCCATTACGTACCAAGTCCTGCATCTCCTTCTGCATCCGGACCATGGCCTTCCGTGACCCGATGGCAAACACGTAGGTGTCCATGTCTTCCTCATTCATCGTCACTTTGATTTGCTACAGAAGGAACCACAACCAGCTCTCATTTCCATCCCTTCCTCAAAAGACAAACATTTGCACAGTAAACCGAGGGTGCGAGGGAGAAGAAACGATGGCAGAAAGCTGGAACGTGGGGCTGGAGAGTTAGTTACCTCACACCTGTCTTCACCCAGGAAGAGGAGATCTTAACAAATTGCAGAGGAGCTCACAGCATGCAAGTAATGACGGGTATTGTTAAAGAAGGGTTAGACACCCTTAGCATGGATGAAGAACCTGGGCTAAACTACTTGCACCTTGAGTTTTAAGAGAGGTGGTAATTGAAATCCGGAGACAAAAGTGGGGGATGCACTTAATGGGATAGTCAAAAAGCAAAATACTGCAGATGCTGGAAATCTAGAAAAAGCTGGAAATGTTGAGCCGGATAGGCAGCATCGACGTTTCAGGAAGGGTCTTTAGATCTGAAACATCAATTGACTGACTTCCGTTTCTCCACAGATACTGCCAGACTTACATAATGGTGTTGAACTAGCTAGGGGAGAGAGAGAGATCTGGGAGCTGAAACAGGCTCAACATGTCCAAATCATTGTGGGATAGCGTTCAACAAGGCAAACAGAATGCAGAGCTATACTGCCAAATCAGTAGGGTATAAAGGCTGAGGGGATCACGCTGCAGCTGTACAGTGCTTTGGTTAGGCTGCATCGTGAACGCAGAGTTCAGATTCTGGCCAAAGAGAACACCCAAGCTCTAGAAGTAGAGACCAGTCATGAGGCTGATCCTCAGCCTCAGAGGGACGGAGTTAAAAGGGAAGGAGAGGAAACCGAGGCGCATTCAGCTTTGAAAGGAGGGGAGTCAAAGTGACCCTGCATACGTACAAGACACAAAGTGGAATGGAAAAGGTTAATCCTGAGTCACTGTTTCAGTGACAGCAGGACAAGGGGATAAACGTGCAAATCGGGAGAAGCGATTTCAGTGTTGGTGTTGGGAAACAGAGCGATCACCACCTGCAATCCTCTTTCCTGGTTGTGGTAGCGGAGGAGAGGAGACAGTTAAGTGTGTGATGGGGGCGGGGAAGAAACTGTAGTTTTCTGCGGAAGAATCATAGAATGATACTGCACAGGAGGAGGCCATTTAGCCCGTCGTACCCGTGCCAGCTATTTCAGAGCTCTCCAACTAGTCCCACACCCCAGCAATTTCCCCACAGCCCTGTAAATTTTTCCCTTCAAAGTATTTATCCAATTCTCTTTTGAATGTTACTATTGAATCTGCTTCCATACCCGATCAGGCAGCGTGTTCCAGCTCACAACAACTCTGTTCTTTTGCCAATCACCTTAAATCTGTGTCCTCTGGTTACCAACCCTTCTGCCACTGCAAACAATTTCTTCTCATTTACTTTATTAAAACCGTTCATATTTTCGAACATCTCTATCAAATCTCCTCTTAACCTTCTCTGCTCGAAGGAGAACAACCACAGTTTCTCCAGTCTCTCCACATAACTGAAGTCCCTCATCCCCGGTACCATTCTAGTAAATCTCCTTTGCACCCTCTCCAAGGCCTTGACGTCCTTCCTAAAGTGCGGTGCCCAGAATTGGACACAATATTCCAGCTGAGGTCTAACCAGTGTTTTATAAAGGTTTAGCATAACTTCCTTGCTTTTGTACTCTGTTCCTATATTAATAAAGCCAAGAACCCCATATGCTTTTCTATGCCTTATCAACTTGTTCTGCCACCTTCTGAGATTCGTCTACATACACCCCCCGTGTCTCTGTCCCTGGACCCCCTTTAAAATTGTACCATTTACTTTATATTGCCTCTCCTCATTCTTCCTACTAAAATATATCTGCGTTAAATTTCATCTGCCATGTGTCTGCTCATATCACCAGCCTATGTCCTCCTGAAGTCTGTTACTATCCTCCTCATTGTTTAATACATTTCCGAGTTTTGTGTCATCTGCAAACTTTGAAATGAGTCCAGGCCATTAATATATATCAAAAAGAGCAGTGGTCCTAATACCGACTGTATACCTCCCTCCAGTCTGAAAAACAATGAGCTAGATGGGGTGAATGGCCTGCATCTAAGTTTAACTGACATTTTTGTAAGTTTGCTAAATTTAAGAGAGGTTCTTGATGAAATGTCCTGATTGGAAAGGGGCTAGTGAATGAAGGGGGCTTGATGGGCTGAATTCTCTTGCCAAGTATTAAGATCTTTGGGAAATATAGAGAAAGAATGTGTGAACAGAGTGTTTGCATTGCTTCAGGAACTAATCTGTTCAGAGTTATTTTCTAAGAATTTATTTTCTAAGAATTTATTTTCCTGGCACAACAGTAGATATCCTTGGGACTTCCAGAAAACTTTGAACAAGATTAGATTTGCTTGATTATAAATGGGCAACAATTCTAGCCTTCAGATTCCATGGTAACAACCAATAGTTCAAGTAAGGAATGACAACAGGAGGCTCAGTATGGAGCCAGATAAGTAACTGGGTTAAAAGAAAGGGAGCAGATGGGGCCCATAAAGAACTCCAGGCTGGAAAGGGGTTATGAGGAGGGTACCCCAGGGGTCTCCTCGGGACCCTTGCCATTTTTTAACATATTAATTTAACAAATTAAAAGGAGAGGCACTTACTGAACAACAGGCAAACAGATTTGGTGGTATTTAGGGCTATGTTTTGTGATGGACTCTGTTCCAAAGCACACTCACTAAATCATTCTGCGCAGTCTAACACAGACAGCAACCCGTTTATATTAAAACCTTCAATAGTTGATCCAACGGGCTCACAGAGGGATTTAGTAAAACTGTATTTAAGTGTTTGTACAGGTACACTATCCCTTATCCGAAAGCCTTGGGACCAGCTGACTTTCGGTTTTCGGAATTTTTCGGATTTCAGAAGGTATTTTATAAGACTGGGAAATTTGTCGGGGGTGGGGGTCGGGTTGGCGTCGGCGGGGGGGTCGGGTCGGCGGGGGGTCGGGAGAGAAAATAATATCGGGCAGGCCGCGGTTCGGGTCGGGTGGGAGAAAAGAATATCAGACGGGTCGGGTCGGGTGGGGGGTGGAGAAAAGAATATCGGACCGGCCACTGCATTGTTGGGTTCACTCTGCCGGTATCTCCTTCACACTGCCCGGCTCGGCCTACAATCTCCTACCCAGGAGGGAACTCTGTGACCCTCTGCCCTGCTCAGCGTAAGTCGTGCGTCACTCTGGTCATGTCGTTCGCACGACTTACGCTGAACGAAAAAACTTTCGGTTTTTAGAGGTTTTCGGAAGTTCGGATAAAGGATAGTCTACCTGTATAATGAAAAACTCTGCTTGGAAAGTATCTTATAGGTATCTGGGCCAATATGTAGCAGATGCAGTTCAATATGGATAAGTAAAACATTATTATTGAGAGCAAGAAACCAGTCATTACTTTGGAAACATCTTTCTGCCTTGCTACAACTCTCCCCATCTTGAAAAGTATCTTAAAAACCTCTCTCTTTGGCCACCTCCACTAATCTACCAGTGCCTGCTCGGTGTTCAGTCAGCCCCACTGTGAAACCCCTTGCGTATTTTGCTATGTTAAAGGTGTTATACAAGAACATTGAGGCAGGAGGGTGAACAGCCAGAGGTCGTGGTCCATATCGGTACCAACGACATAGGTAGAAAGAGGGAAAGAGGTCCTGCAAGCAGAATATAGGGAGCTAGGAAATAAATTAAAAAGCAGGACCTCAAAGGTAATAATCTCCGGATTACTCCCGGTGCCACGCGCTAGTGAGTATAGAAACAGGAGGATAGCTCAGATGAATGGAGAGATGGTGCAGGAGGGAAGGCTTTAGATTCCTGGGGCACTGGGACCGGTTCTGGGGGAGGTGGAACCCGTACAGGCCGGACGGGTTGCACCTCAACAGGGCTGGAACCAATATCCTCGCGGGGAGGTTTGCCAGTGCTGTTGGGGAGGGTTTAAACTAATTTGGCAGGGGGATGGGCCCCAGGGTGTAACATTAGAAAAGACAAATAAAGTGCTCAAAGGATTGGGAGGCAGAGAGCGCTGAAGTAAGAAATAGTAAGGTATTGGTGGGGTCAAACTAAGAGAACACAGGATGGTCTAAGATGGGTTTACAGTGTATGTATGTGAACGCACGAAGCGTAGTAAACAAGGTCAGTGAGCTGCAGGCACAAATAGCCACATGGGAATATGATGCTGTGGCAATAACGGAGACCTGGCTCAAAGGACAGGATTGGGTATTAAATATTCCTGGTTATAAAGTGTTCAGGAAAGATAGGGAAGGAATGATGGGAGGTGGTGTGGCAGTATTGGTCAAGGAGAATGTTACAGTGCTGGAGAGGGTTGATGTCCTGGAGGGGGTCAAGGACAGAATCTATATGGCCAAAGTTAAGAAATAACAGAGGTGCCATTACACTACTAGGTGTATTCTATAGACCACCAGCCAGTGGGAAAGATATGGAGGAGCAAATTTGCAGAGAAATTAGAGAGATGTGCAAGAACTATAGAGTATAGCATTTTGATGCTAGTGACCATAATTCTGTTAGATTTAAGGTAGTTATGGAAAAGGACAAGGATAGACCAGGAATAAAAATTCTAAATTGGGGAAAAGCAAATTTTGCTAAGCTCAGAGGGGATTTAGACAGTGGACTGGAAACAGCTACTTGAAGGTAAATCAGTGTCAGAGCAGTGGGAGGCATTCAAGGAGGCGACCTGGAGGGTTCAGACCAAATATAGGCCCTTAAAGAAAAATGGTGAGACTAACAAATCTAGAGCCCCCTGGATGTCTAGGGACATACAGGGTAGGATAAAGAAAAAAGGGAGGCGTATGATAGATACCGAGGGCTAAATACTCCAGAATCTTTAGAGGAGTACAGAAAGTGCAGGGGTGCAGTTAAAAAGGATATTAGGAAAGCAAAGAGAGAGCATGAAAAATTCTTGGCAAGTAAAATCAAGGAAAACCCAAAGATGTTTTATAAATATATTAAGAGTAAGAGGATAACTAAAGAAAGGGTAGGGCCTATTAGAGATCTTGAGGGTAATGTGTGTGTGGAGGTGGGAGACGTCAGTAGGGTTCTTAATGAATACTTTGCGTCAGTTTTCACAAAGGAGAGGGGCGAAGTAGACATTGCTATCAGGGGGTAGGAGTGTGAAATATTAGATGAAATAAACATAGTGAGAGAGGAAGTATTAAGGGGCTTAGCAGCTTTAAAAGTGGTTAAATCCCCAGGCCCGGATGAAATGTATCCCAGGTTGTTAAGCGAAGCAAAAGGAAATAGCAGAGGCCCTGACCATCATTTTTCAATCCTCTCTGGCTTCAGGTGTGGTGCCGGAGGACTGAAGGACTGCTAATGTGGTACCCTTGTTTAAAAAGGGAGAAAGGGATAGACCGGAGTAATTACAGGCCAGTCAGCCTAACCTCGGTGGTGGGAAAATTATTGGAAAGAATTCTGAAGGACAGGATAAATCTTCATTTAGAAAGACACGGATTAATCAAGGATAGTCAGCACGGATTTGTTAAGGGAAGGTCATGTCTGACAAACTTGATTGACTTTTTTGAGGAGGTAACAAGGAGGGTAGATGAGGGTAGTGCGTTTGATGTAGTGTATATGGACTTTAGCAAGGCTTTTGATAAGGTTCCACATGGCAGACTGGTCACGAAGTTAAAAGCCCATGAGATCCAGGGCAAAGTGTCAAGTTGGATTTAAAACTATCTCGGAGACAGGAAGCAGAGGGTAATGGTTGATGGGTGTTTTTGTGACTGGAAGGCTGTTTCCAGTGGGGTTCCGCAGGGCTCAGTACTAGGTCCCTTGCTTTTTGTGGTATATATCAATGATCTAGACTTGAATTTAGGGGGTATGATTAAGAAGTTTGCAGATGATGCTAAAATGATACTGAAGAAGGAAGCTGTAGACTGCAGGAAGATATCAATAAATTGGTCAGGTGGGCAGAACAGTGGCAAATGGAATTCAATCCAGAGAAGTGTGAGGTAATGAATTTGGGGAGGGCTAACAAGGAAAGAGAATACACATTAAATGGTAGGACACTGAGTAGTGTAGAGGAACAAAGGGACCTTGGAGTGTATGTCCACAGATCCCTGAAGGTAGCAGGCCAGGTAGATAAGGTGGTTAAGAAGGCATACGGAATGCTTGCCTTTATTAGCCGTGGCATAGAATACAAGAGCAGGGAGGTTATGCTTCAACTGTATAAAACACTAGTTAGGCCTCAGCTAGAGTACTGCGTGCAGTTCTGGTCACCACATTACAGGAAAGATGTGATTGCACTAGAGAGGGTACAGAGGAGATTTACAAGGATGTTGCTGGGAGTAGAGAATCTTAGCTATGAGGAAAGACTGGATAGGCTGGGTCTGTTTCCCTTGGAACAGAGGAGGCTGAGGGGAGACCTTATTGAGGTGTATAAAAAGGACCTATTTCCCTTAGCAGAGGGGTCAAAAACCAGGGGGCACAGATTTAAAGTAATTGGTGGAAGGTTTAGAGGGGATTTGAGGGGAAATTTCTTCACCCAGAGGGTTGTGGGGGTCTGGAACTCACTGCCTGAAAGGGTGGTAGAGGCAGGAACCCTAACCACATTTACAAAGTACTTGGATGTGCACTTGGGATGCTGTAACCTGCAGGGCTATGGACCAAGAGCTGGGAAGTGGGATTAGGCTGGATAGCTCTGTTGGCCGGCGCGGACACGATGGGCCGAAATGGCCTCCTTCTGTGCTGGAACTTTCTATGATTCTATGATAGTAATAATGGGGGGCTTCAACTATCCTAATATAGACTGGGATCGTAATAGTGTTAAGGGCAGAGAAGGGGAAGAATTTCTCAAGTGTGTTCTGGAGAACTTTCTTGATCAGTATGTTTCTGGCCCGACGAGGGAGGAGGCATTGCTGGAGCTGGTTCTGGGGAATGAGGTAGGTCAAGTGGAGCAAGCGTCAGTAGGTGAACATTTAGGAAACAGTGACCATAGTTTCGTAAGGTTTAGATTAGCTATGGAAAAAGACAGGGAGCAATCTAGAGTAAAAATGTTTAACTGGGGGGGGGGGGGGGGGGGAAGGCCAATTTCAGTGGGATGAGAACAGATCTGGCCCGGGTAAACTGGAATCAAAGATTGGCAGGTAAAACTGTAATGGAACAATGGGCTGCCTTTAAAGAGGAAATAGTTCAGGTACATTCCCACTAGGGGGAAAGGCAGGGCAACTAAAGTAAGGGCTCCCTGGATGACGAAACAGATAGAGGATATGAAGCAGAAAGAGATGTCAGGTGTCAGATTGCAAATACATCTGAGGCTATATATAGAAAGGTCAGAGGAGAAGTGAAAAAGAAAATACGAGGGGCAAGAGAGGGTATGAGAATAGAATGGCAACCAACATAAAAAGGTAATCCAAAAGTCTTCTATAGGCATATAAATAGTAAAAGGGGAGTAAGAGGAGGGGTGGGGCCGACTAGGGGCCAAAAAGGAGACCTATGCATGGAGGTAGAGGGTATGGCTGAGGTACTAAACAAGTACTTTGCATCTGTCTTCACCAAGAAGATGCTGCTACAGACATAGTAAAGGAGGAGGTAGTGGAGATACGTGATTGGATCAAAATTGATAAAAGGAGGTATTAGAAAGGCTGGCTGCACTCAAAGTACATAAATCACCAGGAGCGGATGGGATGCTGTGGGAATTAAGGGAAGAAATCGTGGAGGTACTGCCCATAATATTCCAATCCTCCTTAAATATGGGGGTGGTGCCAGAGAACTGAAGAATTACAAATGTTACACCATTGTTCAAAAAAGGGTGTAAAGATAAATCCAGCAACTACAGGCCAGTCAGTTTAACCTCGGTAGTGGGGAAGCTTTTAGAAACAGTAATCAGGGACATAATTAACAGTCATTTGGACAAGTGTGGATTAATTGAGGAAAGCCAGCACGGATTTGTTAAAGGCAAATCGTGTTTAACTAACTTGATTGAGTTTTTTTGATGAGGTAACAGAGAGGGTTGTTGATGACAATGCAGTTGACGTGGTGTACATGGATTTCCAAAAGGTGTTCGACAAAGTGCCACATAATAGGATTGCCAGCAAAGTTGAAGCCCGTGGAATAAAAGGGACAGTGGCAGCATGGATACGGAATTGGCCAAGTGACAGGAAACAGAGAGTAGTGGTGAACGGTTGTATTTCGGACTGGAGGAAGGTATACAGTGGTGTTCCCCAGGGGTCGGCACTAGGACCACTGCTTTTCTTGATATATATTAATGACTTGGACTTGGGTGTACAGGGCACAATTTCAAAATTTGCAGATGACACAAAACTTGAAAGTATAGTGAACAGTGAGGAGGAGAGTGATAGACTTCAGGAAGACAGACAGGCTGGTGAAATGGGTGGACACGTGGCAAATGAAATTTAACGCAGAAAAGTGTGAAGTGATACATTTTGGTAGCAAGAATGAGGAAATATAAACTAAATGGTACAATCCTGAAGAGGGTGCACGAACAGAGAGGCCTGGGGGTATGTGTGCACAAATCATGGAAGGTGGCAGGGCAGGTTGAGAAAGCAGTTAAAAGCGCATGATAAACCTATATATAAAACACTGGTTTGGTCTCAACTGGAGTATTGTGTCCAATTCTGGGCACCGCACTTTAGGAAGGATGTGAAGGCCTTAGAGAGAGTGCAGAAAAGATTTACGAGAATGATTCCAGGGATGAGGGACTTCAGTTACATGGATAGACTGGAGAAGCTGGGGTTGTTCTCCTCGGAGCAGAGAAGGTTGAGAGGAGATTTGATAGAGGTGTTCAAAATCATGAGGGGTCTGGACAGAGTAGACAGAGTAGACAGAGAGAAACTGTTCCCATTGGCAGAAGGGTCGAGAACCAGAGGACACAGATTTAAGGTGATTGGCAAAAGAACCAAAGGCGACGAAGGGAGAAGAGAGAGAGAGAGGGAGGGCGAGAGGGCGGAGGGAGGGGAGCGGGCGGAGGGAGGGGAGCGGGCGGGCGAGAGGGCGGAGGCGGGCGAGAGGGCGGGGGCGGGCGAGAGGCCCGAGGGAGGGGGCGGGCGAGAGGCCCGAGGGAGGGGGCGGGCGAGAGGCCCGAGGGAGGGGGCGGGCGAGAGGCCCGAGGGAGGGGGCGGGCGAGAGGCCCGAGGGAGGGGGCGGGCGAGAGGCCCGAGGGAGGGGGCGGGCGAGAGGCCCGAGGGAGGGGGCGGGCGAGAGGCCCGAGGGAGGGGGCGGGCGAGAGGCCCGAGGGAGGGGGCGGGCGAGAGGCCCGAGGGAGGGGGCGGGCGAGAGGCCCGAGGGAGGGGGCGGGCGAGAGGCCCGAGGGAGGGGGCGGGCGAGAGGCCCGAGGGAGGGGGCGGGCGAGAGGCCCGAGGGAGGGGGCGGGCGAGAGGCCCGAGGGAGGGGGCGGGCGAGAGGCCCGAGGGAGGGGGCGGGCGAGAGGCCCGAGGGAGGGGGCGGGCGAGAGGCCCGAGGGAGGGGGCGGGCGAGAGGCCCGAGGGAGGGGGCGGGCGAGAGGCCCGAGGGAGGGGGCGGGCGAGAGGCCCGAGGGAGGGGGCGGGCGAGAGGCCCGAGGGAGGGGGCGGGCGAGAGGCCCGAGGGAGGGGGCGGGCGAGAGGCCCGAGGGAGGGGGCGGGCGAGAGGCCCGAGGGAGGGGGCGGGCGAGAGGCCCGAGGGAGGGGGCGGGCGAGAGGCCCGAGGGAGGGGGCGGGCGAGAGGCCCGAGGGAGGGGGCGGGCGAGAGGCCCGAGGGAGGGGGCGGGCGAGAGGCCCGAGGGAGGGGGCGGGCGAGAGGCCCGAGGAGGGGCGGGCGAGAGGCCCGAGGGAGGGGGCGGGCGAGAGGCCCGAGGGAGGGGGCGGGCGAGAGGCCCGAGGGAGGGGGCGGGCGAGAGGCCCGAGGGAGGGGGCGGGCGAGAGGCCCGAGGGAGGGGGCGGGCGAGAGGCCCGAGGGAGGGGGCGGGCGAGAGGCCCGAGGGAGGGGGCGGGCGAGAGGCCCGAGGGAGGGGGCGGGCGAGAGGCCCGAGGGAGGGGGCGGGCGAGAGGCCCGAGGGAGGGGGCGGGCGAGAGGCCCGAGGGAGGGGGCGGGCGAGAGGCCCGAGGGAGGGGGCGGGCGAGAGGCCCGAGGGAGGGGGCGGGCGAGAGGCCCGAGGGAGGGGGCGGGCGAGAGGCCCGAGGGAGGGGGCGGGCGAGAGGCCCGAGGGAGGGGGCGGGCGAGAGGCCCGAGGGAGGGGGCGGGCGAGAGGCCCGAGGGAGGGGGCGGGCGAGAGGCCCGAGGGAGGGGGCGGGCGAGAGGCCCGAGGGAGGGGGCGGGCGAGAGGCCCGAGGGAGGGGGCGGGCGAGAGGCCCGAGGGAGGGGGCGGGCGAGAGGCCCGAGGGAGGGGCGGGCGAGAGGCCCGAGGGAGGGGGCGGGCGAGAGGCCCGAGGGAGGGGGCGGGCGAGAGGCCCGAGGGAGGGGGCGGGCGAGAGGCCCGAGGGAGGGGGCGGGCGAGAGGCCCGAGGGAGGGGGCGGGCGAGAGGCCCGAGGGAGGGGGCGGGCGAGAGGCCCGGGAGGGGGGAGCCGAGGAGGGGGCGGGCGAGAGGCCCGAGGGAGGGGGCGGGCGAGAGGCCCGAGGGAGGGGGCGGGCGAGAGGCCCGAGGGAGGGGGCGGGCGAGAGGCCCGAGGGAGGGGGCGGGCGAGAGGCCCGAGGGAGGGGGCGGGCGAGAGGCCCGAGGGAGGGGGCGGGCGAGAGGCCCGAGGGAGGGGGCGGGCGAGAGGCCCGAGGGAGGGGGCGGGCGAGAGGCCCGAGGGAGGGGGCGGGCGAGAGGCCCGAGGGAGGGGGCGGGCGAGAGGCCGAGGGAGGGGGCGGGCGAGAGGCCCGAGGGAGGGGGCGGGCGAGAGGCCCGAGGGAGGGGGCGGGCGAGAGGCCCGAGGGAGGGGGCGGGCGAGAGGCCCGAGGGAGGGGGCGGGCGAGAGGCCCGAGGGAGGGGGCGGGCGAGAGGCCCGAGGGAGGGGGCGGGCGAGAGGCCCGAGGGAGGGGGCGGGCGAGAGGCCCGAGGGAGGGGGCGGGCGAGAGGCCCGAGGGAGGGGGCGGGCGAGAGGCCCGAGGGAGGGGGCGGGCGAGAGGCCCGAGGGAGGGGGCGGGCGAGAGGCCCGAGGGAGGGGGCGGGCGAGAGGCCCGAGGGAGGGGGCGGGCGAGAGGCCCGAGGGAGGGGGCGGGCGAGAGGCCCGAGGGAGGGGGCGGGCGAGAGGCCCGAGGGAGGGGGCGGGCGAGAGGCCCGAGGGAGGGGGGGCGAGAGGCCCGAGGGAGGGGGCGGCGAGAGGGCCGAGGGAGGGGGCGGGCGAGAGGCCCGAGGGAGGGGGCGGGCGAGAGGCCCGAGGGAGGGGGCGGGCGAGAGGCCCGAGGGAGGGGGCGGGCGAGAGGCCCGAGGGAGGGGGCGGGCGAGAGGCCCGAGGGAGGGGGCGGGCGAGAGGCCCGAGGGAGGGGGCGGGCGAGAGGCCCGAGGGAGGGGGCGGGCGAGAGGCCCGAGGGAGGGGGCGGGCGAGAGGCCCGAGGGAGGGGGCGGGCGAGAGGCCCGAGGGAGGGGGCGGGCGAGAGGCCCGAGGGAGGGGGCGGGCGAGAGGCCCGAGGGAGGGGGCGGGCGAGAGGCCCGAGGGAGGGGGCGGGCGAGAGGCCCGAGGGAGGGGGCGGGCGAGAGGCCCGAGGGAGGGGGCGGGCGAGAGGCCCGAGGGAGGGGGCGGGCGAGAGGCCCGAGGGAGGGGGCGGGCGAGAGGCCCGAGGGAGGGGGCGGGCGAGAGGCCCGAGGGAGGGGGCGGGCGAGAGGCCCGAGGGAGGGGGCGGGCGAGAGGCCCGAGGGAGGGGGCGGGCGAGAGGCCCGAGGGAGGGGGCGGGCGAGAGGCCCGAGGGAGGGGGCGGGCGAGAGGCCCGAGGGAGGGGGCGGGCGAGAGGCCCGAGGGAGGGGGCGGGCGAGAGGCCCGAGGGAGGGGGCGGGCGAGAGGCCCGAGGGAGGGGGCGGGCGAGAGGCCCGAGGGAGGGGGCGGGCGAGAGGCCCGAGGGAGGGGGCGGGCGAGAGGCCCGAGGGAGGGGGCGGGCGAGAGGCCCGAGGGAGGGGGCGGGCGAGAGGCCCGAGGGAGGGGGCGGGCGAGAGGCCCGAGGGAGGGGGCGGGCGAGAGGCCCGAGGGAGGGGGCGGGCGAGAGGCCCGAGGGAGGGGCGGGCGAGAGGCCCGAGGGAGGGGGCGGGCGAGAGGCCCGAGGGAGGGGGCGGGCGAGAGGCCCGAGGGAGGGGGCGGGCGAGAGGCCCGAGGGAGGGGGCGGGCGAGAGGCCCGAGGGAGGGGGCGGGCGAGAGGCCCGAGGGAGGGGGCGGGCGAGAGGCCCGAGGGAGGGGGAGGGCGAGAGGCCCGAGGGAGGGGCGGGCGAGAGGCCCGAGGGAGGGGGCGGGCGAGAGGACCGAGGGAGGGGAGGGCGAGAGGACCGAGGGAGGGGGAGGGCGAGAGGACCGAGGGAGGGGGAGGGCGAGAGGACCCGAGGGAGGGGGAGGGCGAGAGGACCGAGGGAGGGGAGGGCGAGAGGACCGAGGGAGGGGAGGGCGAGAGGACCGAGGGAGGGGAGGGCGAGAGGGACCGAGGGAGGGGGAGGGCGAGAGGACCGAGGGAGGGGGAGGGCGAGAGGACCGAGGGAGGGGGAGGGCGAGAGGACCGAGGGAGGGGAGGGCGAGAGGACC
>NC_141010.1:58223685-58259530 GCF_052327205.1 Somniosus microcephalus | reverse complement strand
GGCCGGCGGGGGGGGGCGGGCGGGGGGGCCGGCGGGGGGGGCGGCGGGGGGGCCCGAGGGGGGGGCGGGCGGGGGGGCCCGAGGGGGGGGCGGGCGGGGGGGCCCGAGGGGGGGCGGGCGGGGGGGCCCGAGGGGGGGGCGGGCGGGGGGGCCCGAGGGGGGGGCGGGCGGGGGGGCCCCGAGGGGGGGGCGGGCGGGGGGGGCCGAGGGGGGGCGGGCGGGGGGGGCCCGAGGGGGGGGCGGGCGGGGGGGGGCCCGAGGGGGGGGGCGGGCGGGGGGGCCCGAGGGGGGGGCGGGGGGGGCCCGAGGCGGGGGGCGAGGCCGAGGGCCGAGGCGGGCGGGCGGGCGAGAGGCCCGAGGCGGGGGCGGGCGAGAGGCCCGAGGCGGGGGGCGGGCGAGAGGCCCGAGGCGGGGGCGGGCGAGAGGCCCGAGGCGGGGGCGGGCGAGAGGCCCGAGGCGGGGGCGGGCGAGAGGCCCGAGGCGGGGGGCGGGCGAGAGGCCCGAGGCGGGGGCGGGCGAGAGGCCCGAGGCGAGGGGCGGGCGAGAGGCCCGAGGGAGGGGGCGGGCGAGAGGCCCGAGGGAGGGGCGGGCGAGAGGCCCGAGGGAGGGGCGGGCGAGAGGCCCGAGGGAGGGGCGGGCGAGAGGCCCGAGGGAGGGGCGGGCGAGAGGCCCGAGGGAGGGGCGGGCGAGAGGACCGAGGGAGGGGCGGGCGAGAGGACCGAGGGAGGGGCGGGCGAGAGGACCGAGGGAGGGGCGGGCGAGAGGACCGAGGGAGGGGCGGGCGAGAGGACCGAGGGAGGGGCGGGCGAGAGGACCGAGGGAGGGGCGGGCGAGAGGACCGAGGGAGGGGCGGGCGAGAGGACCGAGGGAGGGGCGGGCGAGAGGACCGAGGGAGGGGCGGGCGAGAGGACCGAGGGAGGGGCGGGCGAGAGGACCGAGGGAGGGGCGGGCGAGAGGACCGAGGGAGGGGCGGGCGAGAGGACCGAGGGAGGGGCGGGCGAGAGGACCGAGGGAGGGGCGGGCGAGAGGACCGAGGGAGGGGCGGGCGAGAGGACCGAGGGAGGGGCGGGCGAGAGGACCGAGGGAGGGGCGGGCGAGAGGACCGAGGGAGGGCGGCGAGAGGACCGAGGGAGGGGCGGGCGAGAGGACCGAGGGAGGGGCGGGCGAGAGGACCGAGGGAGGGGCGGGCGAGAGGACCGAGGGAGGGGAGGGCGAGAGGACCGAGGGAGGGGAGGGCGAGAGGACCGAGGGAGGGGAGGGCGAGAGGACCGAGGGAGGGGAGGGCGAGAGGACCGAGGGAGGGGAGGGCGAGAGGACCGAGGGAGGGGAGGGCGAGAGGACCGAGGGAGGGGAGGGCGAGAGGACCGAGGAGGGGAGGGCGAGAGGACCGAGGGAGGGGGAGGGCGAGAGGACCGAGGGAGGGGAGGGCGAGAGGACCGAGGGAGGGGAGGGCGAGAGGACCGAGGGAGGGGAGGGCGAGAGGACCGAGGAGGGGAGGGCGAGAGGACCGAGGGAGGGGAGGGCGAGAGGACCGAGGGAGGGGAGGGCGAGAGGACCGAGGGAGGGGAGGGCGAGAGGACCGAGGGAGGGGAGGGCGAGAGGACGGAGGGAGGGGAGGGCGAGAGGACGGAGGAGGGGAGGGCGAGAGGACGGAGGGAGGGGAGGGCGAGAGGACGGAGGGAGGGAGGGCGAGAGGACGGAGGAGGGGAGGGCGAGAGGACGGAGGGAGGGAGGGGAGGGCGAGAGGACGGAGGGAGGGGAGGGCGAGAGGACGGAGGGAGGGGAGGGCGAGAGGACGGAGCGAGGGAGGGCGAGAGGACGGAGGGAGGGGAGGGCGAGAGGACGGAGGGAGGGGAGGGCGAGAGGACGGAGGGAGGGGAGGGCGAGAGGACGGAGGGAGGGGAGGGCGAGAGGACGGAGGGAGGGGAGGGCGAGAGGACGGAGGGAGGGGAGGGCGAGAGGACGGAGGGAGGAGAGGGCGAGAGGACGGAGGGAGGAGAGGGCGAGAGGACGGAGGGAGGGGAGGGCGAGAGGACGGAGGGAGGGGAGGGCGAGAGGACGGAGGGAGGGGAGAGCGAGAGGACGGAGGGAGGAGAGAGAGAGAGGACGGAGGGAGGAGAGAGCGAGAGGACGGAGGGAGGGGAGGACGGAGGGAGGGGAGGGCGAGAGGACGGAGGGAGGGGAGGGCGAGAGGACGGAGGGAGGGGAGAGAGAGAAGACGGAGGAGGGGAGAGCGAGAGGACGGAGGGAGGGGAGGGCGAGAGGACGGAGGGAGGAGAGAGAGAGAGGACGGAGGGAGGAGAGAGCGAGAGGACGGAGGGAGGGGAGGGCGAGAGGACGGAGGGAGGGGAGGGCGAGAGGACGGAGGGAGGGGAGGGCGAGAGGACGGAGGGAGGAGAGAGAGAGAGGACGGAGGGAGGAGAGAGAGAGAGGACGGAGGGAGGAGAGAGAGAGAGGACGGAGGGAGGGGAGAGCGAGAGGACGGAGGGAGGAGAGAGAGAGAGAGAGGACGGAGGGAGGAGAGAGAGAGAGGACGGAGGGAGGAGAGAGAGAGAGGACGGAGGGAGGAGAGAGAGAGAGGACGGAGGGAGGAGAGAGAGAGAGGACGGAGGGAGGAGAGAGCGAGAGGACGGAGGGAGGAGAGAGCGAGAGGACGGAGGGAGGAGAGAGCGAGAGGACGGAGGGAGGAGAGAGCGAGAGGACGGAGGGAGGAGAGAGCGAGAGGACGGAGGGAGGAGAGAGAGAGAGGACGGAGGGAGGAGAGAGCGAGGACGGAGGGAGGAGAGAGCGAGGACGGAGGGAGGGGAGAGCGAGAGGACGGAGGGAGGAGAGAGAGAGAGGACGGAGGGAGGGGAGAGCGAGAGGACGGAGGGAGGGGAGAGCGAGAGGACGGAGGGAGGGGAGAGCGAGAGGACGGAGGGAGGGGAGAGCGAGAGGACGGAGGGAGGGGAGAGAGAGAGGACGGAGGGAGGGGAGAGAGAGAGGACGGAGGGAGGGGAGAGCGAGAGGACGGAGGGAGGAGAGAGCGAGAGGACGGAGGGAGGAGAGAGCGAGAGGACGGAGGGAGGAGAGAGCGAGAGGACGGAGGGAGGAGAGAGCGAGAGGACGGAGGGAGGAGAGAGCGAGAGGACGGAGGGAGGAGAGAGCGAGAGGACGGAGGGAGGAGAGAGCGAGAGGACGGAGGGAGGAGAGAGCGAGAGGACGGAGGGAGGAGAGAGCGAGAGGACGGAGGGAGGAGAGAGCGAGAGGACGGAGGGAGGAGAGAGCGAGAGGACGGAGGGAGGGGAGAGCGAGAGGACGGAGGGAGGGGAGAGCGAGAGGACGGAGGGAGGGGAGAGCGAGAGGACGGAGGGAGGGGAGAGCGAGAGGACGGAGGGAGGGGAGAGCGAGAGGACGGAGGGAGGGGAGAGCGAGAGGACGGAGGGAGGGGAGGGCGAGAGGACCGAGGGAGGGGAGGGCGAGAGGACCGAGGGAGGGGAGGGCGAGAGGACCGAGGGAGGGGAGGGCGAGAGGACGGAGGGAGGAGAGAGAGAGAGGACGGAGGGAGGAGAGAGAGAGAAGACATTGCTCCATGCCCAGAGACCGATGTTCAACACATGAAATACTCCACAGCTGGGATCAGTTAAATCCACAGAGTGGGAATCAAACCCGGTCTGTGGGCCTAACAGCAACACAGGGAACAGCCGGATCCACTGGGGCACCTGAAGCCTGTTTTTATTGCCCATTTTACCAGGACACCCTGACTGCATGTAATTAACAGCGACATGAAAACAGTCCATTCAACCCTGGCCAGAGAGGTCTAACCATTAACAGAGTTGATCAACGTTTTACATACCACTTGGTCACTGGCAGGCCTCATCATCCTTGCAAGTACGTTCAACAGATCCTGTCGTTTCAAAAACTAAAACAGAAGAGCCAAACAGCACGTGGTTATGGCAGCATGCGGCCACAACAGCATTTTCATTTCAAGAAAAATACATTCCCCACAGATACACGTTCAGCGTTCTTTGTGCAATTTGGAACTCGGGTTCAGTGCTGCGTTTACAGCGAGGTGGAAACTGTCTCCAAGGCTAACACCACAAATCTGCGTGAGGCTGGGACCCTTGGTTATTGGCCTGTGTAATCCGTTTACCATCCCCGTGATTTATTGGGATCTTTGCATTCGAGACTGTGTCTATTTATGTTCACCACTGGCTTTAGACATTCATTCATGGAAATTGAGCACTGTAGGTCCCACGTGCAATGTTGAGCTGTTTTTTCTCATTTCACACGCTGTCTGACCTGTGTATTTCCAGTGTCTTCTGTTCTTATTTTCCTGCAGTTTGTGGGAGCTGGTGTACACAAAATGTTTGCCGACATAAGAGTTACTGCACTTCCAAAGCGATTTATTGTCTATGCAGCTCCTTGGGACATTACCAAGAGACCTAATAAAGCACAATATAAACACAAGTCTTTCTTGCTCCAGCTGTTGACCCAGCTCAATGGGACAGTGCTGGTGCAGACTCTGCTGCAGTTGCCGACAAACTAAGCCTGCACTTTGAATAGCAATTCATGATGAGAGATGCACTGAGGTGACATAGTACAGTATTTCTTTCTTTACCTAGAAGGTTGCCTATTCTAACTCCTACTTTTAAGTCTCAAAAGACACAGTCTCAATCCCGTTTCGAGTGGAACTCCAGTCCAAAACCGTCCAGCAATCTCAAATCAGAAAACCACAACCATGGTTTGTCCAGAATACACTGGGAAGGTGTTAGAAGTTGGAGTAAAGGCAAAGCATATGAAGAATTACTCTGCATCTAACCCGTGCTGTACCTGCCCTGGGAGTGTTTGATGGGACAGTGTAGAGGGAGTTTTACTCTGTATCTAACCCGTGCTGCACCTGCCCTGGGAATGTTCGATGGGACAGTGTAGAGGGAGCTTTACTCTGCATCTAACCCGTGCTGTACCTGCCCTGGGAGTGTTTGATGGGACAGTGTAGAGGGAGTTTTACTCTGTATCTAACCCGTGCTGTACCTGTCCTGGGAGTGTTTGATGGGACAGTGTAGAGGGAGCTTTACTCTGTATCTAACCCGTGCTGTACCTGTCCTGGGAGTGTTTGATGGGACAGTGTAGAGGGAGCTTTACTCTGTATCTAACCCGTGCTGTACCTGTCCTGGGAGTGTTTGATGGGACAGTGTAGCGGGAGCTTTACTCTGTATTTAACCTGTGCTGTACCTGCCCTGGGAGTGTTTGATGGGACAGTGTAGCGGGAGCTTTACTCTGTATTTAACCTGTGCTGTACCTGCCCTGGGAGTGTTTGATGGGACAGTGTAGAGGGAGCTTTACTCTGTATCTAACCCATGCTGTACCTGCCCCGGGAGTGTTTGATGGGACAGTGTAGAGGGAGCTTTACTCTGTATCTAACCCGTGCTGCACCTGTCCTGGGAGTGTTTGATGGGACAGTGTAGAGGGAGCTTTACTCTGTATCTAACCCGTGCTGTCCCTGCCCTGGGAGTGTTTGATGGGACAGTGTAGAGGGTCTGTTGTTCTCCCCCAGCTTTCCTCCATTCCTCAACTCGGGTCTCTGATGCCCTTTTTGTATCCCATCAGGCTGGGTTTGCAGATACAATATTTAATACATAAATTTGAAGTCAAGCAGAGCAAAGCCGCTTTTAATCAGTGAATTGTAAAAAAAAAAAAATATAAATTTAAAACCCAGAGCTTGACGCATTGACTTTGCTCACAGACGGTTTAAACCGCCGCTCTCCGGGGTTGGATTAAGTAGGCTCCCGTACCTTTAGCTGAATCAGCATTCCCTCACAGCACACACGGCCCGAGCACCACAGGTTGTAGATGTGCTCGTTTTCCTGGTTTAGCTTTCCTGTGCTGGTCGGTTCTTTATTGATCCCATCATCCCCTGCAAACAAAGGAATCACATGAGCCGCTGCATCACCCGACACAAAATCCCGTTAACTACCTGCCCCAGCAGAGGGAATCGTTGGTGAGAATCCATCAACACACCGGCCTGTTAACACTCCAACTAAAATTACTGCATTATTCAAGTGCTACCATTGATGGGTCATTACACCCAGTGCAGTTGTGAACCACACAGATTAGAATGCCCCATTCTGTGCAGGGCTAAGTTGGTGTCTGCCGAGAACACCACTGGCAGGGGGGGCACAATTGACTTCAGCGTCCCTGGGCTAGGAAGGGTAAGAAAAATCAGCCATGGTTGCTGTTCTTGCTCACCATCAAGGGGTCAGCTTGGTTCAGTTGATATCCGTCCCTGGAATGCTGTGCCCCAGAGCTCGCTTCCCAGGAATACTGTGTCGCAGTGCTCCCGCCTGGAATGCTGTGCCCCAGCGCTACCAACCCCCCCGCCGATTCTAGCTGCCCTTCTGGGTTGTCGGGACCTAGTAGGAAGTTTGGGTGCAGGTTGCTTTCCCTCTCTCTCTAGTGCCAGCTGTCTCTCAGTGGGCAGCACTCTTGCCTCTGAGTCAGAAGGTCGTGGGTTCAAGTCCCACTTCAGGGACTTGAGCACAAAAATCTAGGCTGACACTCCAGTGCCGTGCTGAGGGAGTGCTGCACTGTCGGAGGTGCCATCTTTCAGACGAGACGTTAAACCGAGGCCCCGTCTGCCCTCTCAGGTGGATGTAAAAGATCCCACGGCACTATTTCGAAGAGCAGGGGAGCTCTCCACACTGTCCTGGCCAATACTTATCCCTCAATCAACATCACTAAACAGATTATCTGGTCTTTATCACATTGCTGTTTGTGGGAGCTTGCTGTGTGCAAATTAGCTGCCGCGTTTCCTACATTACAACAGTGACCACACTTCAAAAGTACTTCAAAGGCTGTAAAGCGCTTTGAAATGTCGCGAAAGGCTCTATGTAAATGCAAGTCTTTCTCTCGGGCAGCGAATAACACGTGTGGCGCAGAGACGGAGTACAGAGGAGGGAAAGAGAAATGAGAAAGTGAGTTCTGACCAGTGTTTTTTTAAACTCCATCACTGTCACCTTGGAGTTAGAAGGTGCTGGGATTCCATTATTTGAGCACATAATCCAGACTGACATTACTGAGGGAGTGCTGCATTGTCAGAGATGCTGTCTTTCAGAATAAATATTAAACGGAGGACCCATCAGCCTGCGCAGGTGGATGTAAATGACCCCATGGCACTACTCGAAGAGCTGGGGCATTCTCCCCGGTGTCCTGGCCATACTTATCCCTCAGTCAACATCATCAAAACAGATGCTCTGATCATTTCTTTCATTGCTGTTTGTGGGATCTTGCTGTGAGAGAATTGGCTGCCCTGTTTCTCTACACTACAACAGTGACCACGCTTCAAAAGTGCTTAATTGGTTGTGAAGTGCTTTGGGACGTCCTGAGGTTGTGAAAGGCGCTATACAAATGAAATGTTCTTTCTTTATGGGGAACGTACTGGTTAATTATTGGAAGGGGGAGGGAAGGTGGTTGGTCGTGGTCCATGAGGAAGAATTAGTATGAATTTTTTTCCAGAAAGTAAACCATTAGAGACTGCAGCTAGAAATAAAACCCAGCGCAATCCTGAACTTAGAGAAACAACAGTGTTTCGCAGCAAGACTGAAGCTTCCAATTCCACATTAGACCGCTCCGACGCAGAGAGAACAGGGCTCCTGAAACAGTGGTGGCGTCAGTCGCAGAGACCAGCAGAACCAATAAACCCTATGGGCCACTGACTGAGCAAAACCCAAAGCGAAGAGTTTACAACTCAGGGACTTACCGACCAGGGAGAAGTTAGTCTCCAGCAGCTCCTTGTGAGAATTGAACCACGCAGTAGCCAGCCTGTTGTTTTTGTTTTTGCCGATGATGTAGTTCATGATGTAAGCCAAGAGGCCCGTCACCATCAGGATCTCCATGTAGTAGCTCTCCCAGCTGTTCTGTAGGTGATGGGGGACCTAACCGGGGTCGGAAGGACAGCAGTTACCAGTTTGAATGGGCAATGATACAGGAGCAACACTCAGCAGGAACCTCACCAGGTTCACGTCACCACCCCAACTGATCCCACTCGCTGGACTCTTCAGTGCTCCTCTGTACATTGCACTTGTTCCTCCTAAACTGTTCGATACACAAGCCTGCGTCGAAACAGAGGCCTCAGTTTCATACTCTAGTCATTCTTTCCCAGGATCTCAAAATTATGAGACTCCCTCCCCCCTCCGCAGTCACACCCCCTCCCTTCTATAACCCAAGCTTGGTACCAACACATTGCTACCTTTTGATTAACCTAGTCTTCTATATTTTGCTGCCGCACTGCCCCTGGGCTTCGGCTCTGCACCTAGTGCCCTGCCCTATGAACAAAAAAACCTTACTCATAGAACCATAGAAATTTACAGCACGGGAGGTCGTCATTCGGCCCATCGTGTCGTGCTGGTTGAAAAAGGGCTATTTCAGCCCAATTCCACTTTCTGGTCCGTGGCCCTGTAGGTTACTGCATTTCAAGTGCATCTCCAAGTACTTTTTTTAATGTGTTGAGGGTTTCTGCCTCGACCACCCTTTCGTGCAGTGAGTTCCAGACACCCACCACCCTCTGGGTGAAAAAAGTTCTCCTCAACTCCCCTCTAAACCTTCTCCCAATTACTTTAAATCTAAGCCCCCTGGTTATTGACCGCTCTGCTAAGAGAAGTAGCTGCTTCCTATCCACTCTATTGAGGCCCCTCATCATTTTATACACCTCAATTACATCTCCCCTCAACCTCCTCTGTTCCAAAGGGGGAAAAAACCCAACCTATCCAATCTTTCCTCAGGACTTACTGTAAAACAAATGTTGCCAGGTGATTTGACACTTGTGCCCGATTCTGTCCTTGTGCATTTTTTATCCGGGATCTCTAAAGCATTCCCTGGGGGGGGAATCCTGGCTGATTTTGACCCTCCCTGGGCCAACTGTACCATCACAACGGCTGCCCCAGCTGAGACCAGCCAACAACACAGACTGGGGGTGCAGCTTGGGAGCCTCCCAGTTTGTATGGCTCAGCTCTTCACTGGACTGCAATTTCCCCGGTTGAGCCACCCAGGGGCCTCACTGAATTTTACATGCGGGAGAAACGCCAATAAAATGTGGTGTGATTGCTCTGGGTGCTTACATTAACTATTTTAATTGGATCTTTGCTTCTGCTGGAAGGTCTGTCCGCCTCCTCGTAACCTTCAAATTCTTCATCATCGAACGGCTCTCCTTCTGCATCTCCTTCCTGTCGAGTAAAGAAACACAGGCGGCGAGTGTAAAGAGTGAAGCCTATATGACCCACAGGCGGCGAGTGTAAAGAGTGAAGCCTATGTGACCCACAGGCGGCGAGTGTAAAGAGTGAAGCCTATGTGACCCACAGGCGGCGAGTGTAAAGAGTGAAGCCTATATGACCCACAGGCGGCGAGTGTAAAGAGTGAAGCCTATGTGACCCAAAGTGCAACAAATAAAACCCAACAAGTACAGTGGAACTGATTTAAAGCCACATCCCATTGCCCTCAATTTAAAGACTGATCTTGAGAGATCCAGTCTCACCGTGGCTCAGTGGGCAGCACCCTCGCCTCGGAGTCAGAAGGTCGTGAGTTCAAGTCCCACTCCAGAGACTTGAGCACAAAATCCAGGCTGACACTCCAGTGCAGTGCTGAGGGAGTGCTGCGCTGTCGGCGGTGCCATCTTTCGGATGAGACATTAAACCGAGGCCCCGTCTACCCTCACAGGTGGATGTAAAAGATCCCGTGGCACTATTTCGAAGGAGAGCTGGGGATTTCTCCCTGGTGTCCTGGCCAATATTTATCTCTCAACCAACACCTAAAACAGATTATCTGGTCATTTATCACATTGCTATTTGTCGGACCTTGCTGCGTTTCCTACACTTCACAAAGTACTTCATTGGCTGTGAAGCGCTTTGGGACGTCCTGAGGTTGTGAAAGGCGCTATATAAATGCAAGTCTTTCTTTCTTTGTACTGTGCCATGTGCTGAATCACAGGTTACGCCCGAGACAGCCACGCCGCACACTTCCCCCCCATCTTCAAATGTTGAGGTTCTGTGACTGCCCCCACCATACAGCATTGTGCACGCACTGTTCGGCAGAAGAATGGGGGACTTGCATAGAATTTACAACACAGAAACGGACCATTCGGCCCAACAGGTCCATGCCAGTGTTTATGCTCCACACGAGCCTCCTCTCTCACTACTTCATCTAACCCCATCAACAAATCTTCTATTCCTTTCTCCCTCATGTGTTTATCTAGCTTCCTCTTGAATGTATCTATGCTATTTGCCTCAACTACTCCATGTGGTACAGGAAACTTTCGATTTACCGGCACCTAAATAACCGGAAATCTCGGTTAACCGGCAAAATTCAGGAGCAGGTTCAGGTAACTTTTATTACTCGCCTTCCTCCATTTGTTGCTGTGCAAGGGTGTGGCTGCAGCTGTTGCTAAGCTACAGAGACACTTGCAACTTGTGGCCATTGTTCTGAAGCTGTTAGGGTTTGTTGCTTTATATGGAGTTCTCAGCTCCGTATCTTTTACTATAGCGTTCGGTTATCCGGAATTTTTGATGAACCGGCACGTCGGTCCCGTCCGTGCCGGATAAAAAAAAGTTTCCTGTAGTGAGTTCCACATTCTCACCACTCTCTGGGTAAAGAAGTTTCTCCTGAATTCCCTATTGGATTTATTAGTGACTATCTTATATTTATGTCCCTTAGTTTTGGTCTCCCTCACAAGTGGAAACATTTCTATGTTTACCCTATCAAACACCTGCATGATTTTAAAGACCTCGATCAGGTCACCCTTCAGTCTTCTCTTTTCTAGGAAATAGAGCCCCAGCCTGTTCAGTCTTTCCTGATAGACTTGCTGCAACTACAACTACACAGGCCAAACATAACTGCACTTTCAAACGTCCAATTAAACACGACTTGTTCAAGGGGGGAGACAGAATGAGAAACACCGCAACAACGCATGCTGAGCCTCTCTGTACTGGCCTTCGAAAAAAGAAAACTCAAACCGCAAAGAATTCATTAAAAAAAATGTTGCTTCTGCCACTGGCTGGGAGGATAGACTGCGGCATGAATAAACACAGATCATCCAGGACACTCCTTCTGCACAGCAATACTCCTAGACCACTCATTGTGGGGAGCTGTTGTACCTGCAGTGAGACGAGGAAACGGCCTAATCTCAATCCTTTTAATTTCACAACTTTTCTTTTTGGCCCGTGTTCAGTTCGTCCCCTCATGTCAGCGTTTAGTATCACAGCTAAGTGCTCATTTCTCACATGTGCCAAGACAGTGAGTCAGCAGGCTATTCAACTCTTTCTTTTGAGGGGGTGGGTAGCGATGGAGATTAAAGGGAGTGGTACCACAGCCAAGCCCAATCCACTCCTCACCTGACAACCACACACAGTGGGGGTCACTGGACAGAGACGTGGAATGGGAATCTTGTTGATGTTTTCCCCTCCTCAGTGCGACCTCCACCACCTAGAAGGACAAGGGCAGCAGGCAGATGGGAACACCACCACCTCCAAGTTCCTCTCCAAGTCACACACCATCCTGACTTAGAAGTATATCGCCATTCCTTCATCGTCACTGGGTCAAAATTCTGGAACTCCCTCCCTAACAGCACTGTGGGAGTACCTTCACCACACGGACTGCAGCGGTTCAAGGCAGCGGCTCACCACCACCTTCTCCAGGGCAACTAGGGATAGGCAATAAATGCTGGCCTTGACAGCGACGTCCACATCCCACAAACGAATATTAAAAAAAAAGGTAAGCAGAGGCCAACTGCAGCATCCCCAATGAGATCAGCAAAGGCCAGGGATTGATCTTGGTCTGGTTCAGATTCACACAATGCCGAGTCACTAGGGGCCATGCCGAGAACCATTTCTCTTCAAGTGGAAAAAAAGGTGCAGTTTGTGCGCAGGTTAACCGCTATCTGCTGAGAGTGAAACCCCTCTCTCTCTCTCTCTCTCTCGGTATCAAGGCAAGGGGTGGATACAAAGTAAAACTGCCTTTGCACTGTCCCAGCTTCAGATACAAGGTGAGCTAATGGGGAGCAAATTCCCCCTACATTCCCAGATTAAGTCAGCTACTTCACAGGTTAGATGCAGAGTAAAGCTCTCCACATTTCTTGATTGATTGGGGACAGCACAGATCAGACACAAAGACATGCAACAGCCACATCTGGAACTCTCTTTCTTCGCCCCCCCCCCCCCCCCCCCCACCCCAAAAATACAGCTGTGGGTGCTGCGAGTCAATTTACATTTTTAAGATCAAGATTGATAGATTTGTGTTCAGTAAGGGATATGGAGCAAAGGGAGGTAAATAGAGTTGAGGTACAGGAAACTTTCGTTTAACCGGTTAAAAGTCCGGAAAGCTCTATCTACCGGCAAAATTCAGGAGCCGTTTTCTATAAGTTTTTTTACTTCTCGTTGCTTTTTTTCCCCCCAGTCAGGCTCTGCAAGGTCGGTAGCTAAGCAACAGCTTCAGCTAGAGATGCTTGCAGCTGCAGCCGACTGTTTTGAAGCTGTTGCTAAGCAACAGGGTTTGTTGATTCACACGGAGCTGAAAAGCTCTGTATGTTTTAACATTGCCGCTGGTTTATACGGTAGTTTTGATCTAACGGCACCAGCTCGGTCCCGTCAGTGCCGGATACCAGAAAGTTTCCTGTACAGATCAGCCATGATCTAACTGAATGGCCCACTCACGCTCCTATCCTCAGAATGGGCAACCCAATGCGCAGCACGGTGGCATAGTGGTTAGCACTGTTGCCTCACAGCGCCAGGGACCCGGGTTCGAATCCGGCCTCGGGTGACTGTGTGGAGTTTGCACATTCTCCCCGTGTTTGCGTGGGTTTTCTCCGGGTGCTCCGGTTTCCTCCCACAGTCCAAAGATGTGCGGGTTAGGTTGATTGGCTATGATAAATTGACCCTTAGTGTTAGGGGGATTAAATACGTGGGGTTACGGGGATAGGGTGGGATATGTGTTGGTGTAGGGGTTACCGGGATCGGGTGGGATATGTGTCGGTGCAGGCTCGATGGGCCGAAATGGCCTCTATCTGCACTGTGGGGGTTTCTGTGATTCTGTGAATTTGATGAAGCATTTTTGTTACTATGGTAGTGTTCATATTACAAATGAACAATTAATGAATGCGGCAGCTTGGATGGGAAGGCAAGCGCTGGGTGTGTACGGAATAAGGAGGTGGAAAGGTCAAGCGAGTTCAAACAGGACAAGGTTACATTAAAAAAAAATGGTGTGGGTCAGCGGTAAATGGAAAAACTGCATATTCACACAGAGAATAAGGAACAAAACTGGGGGATTGGAGCTCATTGACCAAAATAGAAAATCAGAAGATAAAGCAATTACTGAAACATGGCTACAGCCAGGCCTGGTAATTAAATATCCCAGGAAGGTAGGTACGGAGAAATGGGAGGAAGGGAATTGTATTAATTAGAGATAATATCATAGCACTACAGCATTAGGATTTAAATAGAGAAGTGGCCCACTCAGAATCCCTTTTGTATTGAGCTGAGGAACAGCAAGAGATTGGCCACATCACTGGGACAGTGTTATAGACCGAAGTTAGGATTTTCTTTAAACTAGAGCCGAGATGCTTAAGATGTTCAAGATTATACAGGATTACGATGGGGTGAATACTGACATTGTTTTCACTTGTCCGCAAGCTGGTAACAAGAGGGCATCGGGTTAAGATAATCAGAATTAAAGGGAAGGTTGGCAGAAATTTCTTTGTGCAAGTTGGTGAAAATGCAGAATTCTATCCCACAAGCCATCGTTGGAAGAGTTCATAAAGTTTTAAAAAGGAATGAAATGTTTGCTTGAAAAAGAGGGTGTAGAAAGCGAGGAGAGTGGGATTAGGCCAAGTGACTGATGTGGAGAAAAACACTGGGGCTGACTTGATGGACGGAAAGGCAAGTTTGTGATCTGGAACATACTATGGTACTGCCCAGCCCCTTCACAGTGGGCAGGAGAGGTTTGTAGAGAACCCAAGGAGTCTCCTCTCCGCTCGATCTTCCTGTATACGAGTCTGCGATACGGGCGCGAGTGAGCAGCGCCGTGGTGCCACACTTACTCCTGCTCCATCTGGGTCCTCAAAATCCTCCTGATTTTCATCCTGGTCCTCCACTTCCACTGTCGCCTCTTCCTCGTCGTCCTGCACAGTGGTGACCTTCTGTGGGACCTCCTGGGGGGCGTCTTCGCTCCCGTCTTCAAACTCCGCAAAGTCATTGTCGTCATACTCGGCGATGTCATCGGTGTCGTCAAAGTCATCGAACTTGCCGACAGCGAGCTCGCAGCCCAGCAGGAGGAGGGCAAACAGGAGGTAGAACTGCATGATGCTTCAGTCTGAAAGAAAAACAAAGCTTCAGAACGCAAGGAACAAATGCGGATAATGTACAAATGGCTCAGGAGCATGTGCAGAAACTTACACCTGATCCATTTCACCTTTGGTTAGGAACATAGGAACAGGAGGAGGCCATTCAGCCCCTCGAGCCTGTTCTGCCATTTAATTAGGTCATGGCTGATCTGTATCTTACCTACCTTGGTCCCGTAATCCTCAACACCCTTGCCGAACAAAAATCTATCAATCTCAGTTTTGACATTTTCAATTGAACCCCCCAGCCACAACAACTTTTGGGGGGGGGGGGGGGGGGGGGGGGGGGGGGAAAGAGTTCCAGATTTCCATTACCGTGTGTGAAGAAGTGCTTCCTGACATCACTCCTGAACGGCCTGGCTCTAATTTTAATGTGATGCCCCCTTGTCCTGGACTCTCCCCATCCCCCAACCAGAGGAAATAGTTTCTCTCGATCTATCCGATCAAATCCTTTAATCATCTTAAACACCTCAATTAGGTCACCTCTCAATCTTGTATACTCAAGGGAACACAAGCCTAGTCTATGCAACCTGTTCACATAATTTAACCCTTTTAGTCCC
The DNA here is from genome assembly GCF_052327205.1 of Somniosus microcephalus. Classification (NCBI taxonomy): domain Eukaryota; kingdom Metazoa; phylum Chordata; class Chondrichthyes; order Squaliformes; family Somniosidae; genus Somniosus; species Somniosus microcephalus. The sequence goes on along the minus strand of NC_141010.1, from coordinate 58,244,611 downwards.
GGTAGCATTCGAGTGAATCTGCACCGCACCCCCTCCAAGGTCAATCTATTCTTCCTGAGGCGCGGTACCCAGAACTGAACGCAGTGCTCCAGATACGGTCAAACCAGAGCTTTATATAACTGTAACAATGTCCACCTCTTTGTATTCCAGCCCAGTTAGTGTAATGCTGAAGTATCAATGCCTTCAACAGGAGCAGCGTTTGGGTTACTGCAACTATCCTCTCAATGCACTGGGAGAACGGTAGCCAGGGTTGGCACTCCTGATCACTATCCAGTGACTGTTGCTGGGAAGGATGTCAGGTGAGGACAGAATCGGGCCCTGCGGTGAAGCCCCCATAGTCAAATAGCCCAACAACATTCGTCGCCCAGGCTCACATGAAGGTAGCCACTTGGCCAAGATACCAGGGGGCTGGCAGCACTTGTGGAACTGTTCCACAGCCGATGACTTCACAAGAGGACAATTCGGGGAGCGGGGGGAGTGTGGGGAAGAAAAGGGAAATCAGAAACATACAGCACTGTACAACAACTGCTCACTTGAGCTGGGAGCTGGCTTTGCTCAGGTCCCCCGACACACGAAATTGAAAACTGTGCTCTTCAAATTCTCCCAGTCTCACCCACTGCCCCATCTGTGCAACCTCCTCCAGATTCGGACCTCCCTGCGCACCCCTCCCTCCACTGGTGACCACACCTTTAGCCAGCTCGGCCCTAGCTTGTGATTACAGTGGCCTGCCTCGCAGAGGCCCAGCCCTGCAATCTGCTACTGCATGCAAGGCAGTCACTTCAGGCAAACGCCTCCAGGCAAAAAAAGGTTCATACGGAAGATACATTAAGAGTAAGAGGATAACTAAAGAAAGGGTAGGGCCTATTAGAGATCATGAGGGTAATGTGTGTGTGGAGGCGGGAGACGTCAGTAGGGTTCTTAATGAATACTTTGCATCTGTTTTCACAAAGGAGAGGGGCGAAGTAGACATTGCTATCAGGGAGTAGGAGTGTGAAATATTAGATGAACTAAACATGGTGAGAGAGGAAATATTAAGGGGTTTAGCAGCTTTAAAAGTGGATAAATCTCCAGGCCCGGATGAAATGTATCCCAGGTTGTTAAGCGAAGCAAAAGAGGAAATAGCAGAGGCCCTGACCATCATTTTCCAATCCTCTCTGGCTTCAGGTGTGGTGCCAGAAGACTGCGAATGTGGTACCCTTGTTTAAAAAGGGAGAAAAGGATAGACCGAGTAATTACAGGCCAGTCAGCCTAACCTCGGTGGTGGGAAAATTATTGGAAAGAATTCTGAAGGACAGGATAAATCTTCATTTAGAAAGGCACGGATTAATCAAAGATAGTCAGCACGGATTTGTTAAGGGAAGGTTGTGTCTGACAAACTTGATTGAATTTTTTGAGGAGGTAACAAGGAGGATAGATGAGGGCAGTGCGATTGATGTAGTGTATATGGACTTTAGCAAGGCTTTTGATAAGGTTCCACATGGCAGACTGGTCACGAAGTTAAAAGTCCATGGGATCAAGTTGGATTTAAAACTGGCTCGGAGACAGGAAGCAGAGGGTCATGGTTGCTGGGTGCTTTTTGTGGTATATATCAATGATCTAGACTTGAATATAGGGGGTATGATTAAGAAGTTTGCAGATGATACTAAAATCGGCTGTGTGATTGATACTGAAGAAGGAAGCTGTAGACTGCAGGAAGATATCAATAAATTGGTCAGGTGGGCAGAACAGTGGCAAATGGAATTCAATCCGGAAAAGTGTGAGGTAATGCATTTGGGGAAGGCTAACAAGGAAAGGGAATACACATTAAATGGTAGGACACTGAGTAGTGTAGAGGAACAAAGGGACCTTGGAGTGCAGGTCCACAGATCCCTGAAGGTAGCAGACCAAGTAGATAAGGTGGTTAAGAAGGCATACGGAATGCTTGCCTTTATTAGCTGTGGCATAGAATACAAGAGCAGGGGGGGTTATGCTTCAACTGTATAAAACACTAGTTAGGCCTCAGCTAGAGTACTGCGTGCAGTTCTGGTCACCACATTACAGGAAAGATGTGATTGCACTAGAGAGGGTACAGAGGAGATTTACAAGGATGTTGCTGGGAGTAGAGAATCTTAGCTATGAGGAAAGACTGGATAGGCTGGGTCTGTTTCCCTTGGAACAGAGGAGGCTGAGGGGAGACCTTATTGAGGTGTATAAAATTATGAGGGGCCTAGATAAAGTGGATAGAAAGGACCTATTTCCCTTAGCAGAGGGGTCAAAAACCAGGGGGCACAGATTTAAAGTAATTGGTGGAAGGTTTAGAGGGGATTTGAGGGGAAATTTCTTCACCCAGAGGGTTGTGGGGGTCTGGAACTCACTGCCTGAAAGGGTGGTAGAGGCAGGAACCCTAACCACATTTACAAAGTACTTGGATGTGCCCTTGGGATGCTCTAACCTGCAGGGCGACGGACCAAGAGCTGGGAAGTGGGATTAGGCTGGATAGCTCTTTGTTGGCCGGTGCGGACACGATGGGCTGAAATGGCCTCCTTCCGTGCTGTAACTTTCTATGATTCTATGATTCATCACAATACTCATAACAGGAAGGAAATTAAAGCAAAGCACATGTTCAAATGAAAAACGAATCAAATAATTAAAAACGTATTCAGTGAATGTTCCCATCTTCATTAGCAAAGTTAGCTTAAAACACTGAAATTAAGGATTAGCAATCCATTCATCGTCGCTGGGTCAAAATCCTGGAACTCCCTAACTAACAGCACTGTGGGAGCACCTTCACCACACGGACTGCAGCGGTTCAAGGCGGCAGCTCACCACCACCTTCTCAAGGGCAATTAGGGATGGGCAATAAATGCTGGCTTTGCCAGTGATGCCCACATCCTGTGAATGAATATATTTTTTTTAAATCTCGAGGCGTGATACCAGGGATAAGGGACTTCACTTCTGTGGAGAGAAGCTGGGATGGTTCTCTTCAGTGAAGGTGGCTATGGGGAGGTTTAACAGAGGTGCTCAATACTAGGAGGGGTTTTTATAGCGTAAATAGGGGGGGTCAGTAACCAGAGGACACAGATTTAAGGCAAAAGAACTAGAGGGGAGAGGAGGAGAAATTGTTTTACGCAGCGAGTTGTTGTGACCTGGAATGCGCTGCCTGGAAGGGCGGTGGAAGCAGATTCAATAACTTTCAAAAGGGAATTGGATAAATAATTTGAAACGGAAAAATTTGCAGGGCTCTGGGGAAAGAGTGGGGGAATGGGACTAATTGGAGAGCTCCTTTAAAGAGCAGGCCCTGGCATGCTGGGCCGAATGGCCGCCTCCTTTGCCATATGATTCTATGAACATGTTAAGTAGGTAGAGGACACATTCGGAAAACCTGACAGTCACAATGTTTAACTTATGAATCGTGATAACTCACTCATGAGTTTGGGTTGATGCCACAAGTGGGATATAAATTCACATCTCGCATGCCTTTGTAAATGTTTAGTTGTACCACACCTTAAAAAAAATCAATCGGTAAAGAGGCTGGTGTAGTGGGTTACAGCAGTGGTTTGGCTCAAAGTGGAGCTGGAGACAGTGTGGGATTAGTCTCATACTCGAGGGAAAGTCCCCAACAGTCACTGCATTTAGCAACACCAATGTACAGATTAAAACTTGAAACAGACTGGCATGACCACTAGGTCGATGAGGGAATCTCAGCTTCGCCCGTCAATTCAGCCACGTCCCCTCTTCCCAGTTCTCACCAGTCTTCGATTGGTTGCTCCTTACCATAAGAGAGTGCTACCCGTGAAACACAGAAGATAGGAGCAGGAGTAGGCCATTCGGCCCCTCGAGCCTGCTCCGCCATTCAATGAGATCATGGCTGATCATCCAAATTCAGTACCCTGTCCCTGCTTTCTCCCCATACCCCTTGATCTCTTTAGCCTTAAGAAATATATCTAACTCCTTCTTGAATATATTTAATGAATTGGCCTCTACTGCCTTCTGTGGTAGAGAATTCCACAGGTTCACCACTCTCTGGGTGAAGAAATTCCTCATCTCTGTCCTAAATGGCTTACCCCTTATCCTTAGACTGTGACCCCTGGTTCTGGACTCCCCGACCATCGGGAACATCCTTCCTGCATCTAGTCTGTCTAGTCCTGTCAGAATTTTATAAGTTTCAATGAGATCCCCTCTCATTCTTCTAACCTCCAGCGAGTACAAGCCCAATCGACCCAATCTCTCCTCATACATCATTCCTGCCATCCCAGGTATCAGCCTGGTGAATCTTCGCTGCACTCCCTCCATGGCAAGAACATCCTTCCTCAGATAAGGCGACCAAAACTGCACACAATACTCCAGATGTGGTCTCACCAAGGCCCTGTACAACTACAGCAAGACATCCTTGTTCCTGTACTCGAACCCTCTCGCTCCAAAGGCCAACATACCATGTGAAGAGAAATTACACTGGAGGCCAGTCCATCACACCTCAGGCTCGCTCCGGGAATACTGTCTGCTCTGCCTGTCCCACTTCATCAGGAGCCACCGGCAGCTGCTTGTTTAACATGATGCAACGAGACAGCAAAACAAAACAGCGGGTTCCTGAGTCAGCACCAAGACCGGCACCTCACAGCAGGGCTCTGCACTCAGGATTCCCTCAGAACAAGCTGGAGGCATTTCCAATAGCATTCACCTCCCCACACTTAGCCTATTGTTTCAGCTGTATCCGTTTGTAAGACAGAGAAAACAGTTAAATGATCTGGGTGGAACAAATGGTACGTTTAACTGCTGGCGTTGTCACCGCTGTTCCAGTACAGCACAAATGACGACAATCTAAAAATGGCAACACTCAAAACACACAGCATGACAACTAGAGACCGTGTCCTGCCAAACTTAGCGCACGTCTCACACTTTGAGCCGTGTAACACGAGGGCGAAGTTCTGCTAGTTACTGGGGCTGGTCACGTTCAGATAAATTTGGGTACATGATGAAAGAGTGCCACACAAGCACTTTTAAAAGGCAATGGCTAAACTTGGATTCTGCCCACAGTATATACCAATGCACTAAAATAAACCAAGCAATACACTGAACTGCTGAGTCAGCTGGCTGTGACGACCTGAATGTAGAAACAAGTACTTTACACCACACACGCGGAGAAGACCCGGTACGGGACAGTTTTGTTCCGATAGCTCAAACTGGAGTTCTCCAATGTTGTCCTGACTAGCCTCCTGAGTTCCATCCGATGTAAGAACATAAGAAATAGGAGCAGGAGTCGGCCATTCGGCCCCTCGAACCTGCTCCACCATTCAATAAGATCATGGCTGATCTTCGACCTCAACTCCACTTTCCCGCTCAATCCCCATATCCCTTAGCGCACAAAAATCTATCGATCTCAGTCCTGAACATACTCAACGATTGAGAAGCCACAGCCCTCTAGGGTAAAGAATTTCAAAGATTCACAGCCCTTTGAGTGAAGAAATTTCTCCTCATCACAATCCTAAATGACCAACCCCTTATCCTGAGACTATGACCCCTAGTTCTAGACTCTCCAGACAGGGGAAAGTCACTCAGCATCTACCCTGTCAAGCCCTTTAAGAATTTTATACGTTTCAATGAGATCACCTCTCATTCTTCTAAACTCCAGAGATTATAGGCCTAGTCTACTCAATCTCTCCTCATCCCAGGAAACAATCTAGTGAACCTTCGTTGCACCCCTTTCTAAGGCAAGTATATACTTCCTTAGATTAGGAGACCAAAACGGTACAAATTCCCCCAGGTGTGGTCTCACCAAAGACCCATAGAATTGCAGTAAGACTTCTTTACTTTTGTACTCCAAAACTTTTGTAATAAAGGCTAACATACCAAGGTCGTCCCGTCCTGTCATCGAATTACAGTGTGCAGACGATGCTTGCATCTGCACACTCTGAATCGAACTCCAAATCATCGTCAACACCTTCACCGAAGCATATGAGAACATGGGCCTTACACTAAACATCCATAAGACAAAGGTCCTCTACCAACCTGCCCCCGTCACACAGTACTGCTCCCCGATTATCAAAATCCATGACGAGGCCATGGACAACATGGACCACTTTCCATACCTCGGGAGCCTACTGTCAACAAGGGCAGACGTCGATGACGAAGTCCAACACCGCCTTCAGTGTGCCAATGCAGCCTTCGGTCGCCTGAGGAAGGGAGTGTTTGAAGACCAGGACCTCAAACCCGGCACTAAGCTCATGGACTACAGAGCAGCAGTGATACCCGCCCTGCTGTATGCTTCAGAGACATGGACCATGTACAGCAGGCACCTCAAAGCACTGGCGAGGTACCACCAACGCTGCCTCCGTAAGATCCTGCAAATCCATTGGCACCAACATCAGTGTTCTCGCTCAGGCCAACATCCCCAGCACCAAAGCTTTGACCATGCTCGATCAGCTCCGATGGACGGGCCACATTGTCCGCATGCCCGATACGAGACTCCCAAAACAAGCACTCAAATCAGACCTCCAGGTGGGCAGAGGAAACGCTTCAAGGACACCCTCAAAGCCTCCTTGAAAAAGTGCAACATCCCCACCGACACCTGAGAATCCTGGCCCAAGACCGCACAAAGTGGAGGAGAAGCATCTGGGAAGGCGCCGAACACCTCGAGTCTCTTGGCCAGCAGCAAGTAGAAGCCAAGCACAAGGAGCGCACGTCAACCCGAGCACCCCATACACTCGCCCATTCAACCATCGTCTGCCCCCCCGTGACAGAGACTGTAGGTCTCGCATTGGACTCATCAGTCACCCGAGAACTCATTTTTTAGTGTGGAAGCAAATCATCCTTGGCTCCGAGGGACTGCCTAAGATATAATTGCAGTAAGACTTCTTTACTCTTATACTCAAAAACTTTTGTAATAAAGACTAACATACCATTTGCTTTCCTAATTGCTTGAGGTACCTGCATGTTAACTTTGTAATTCGTGTACAAGGACACCCAGGTCCCTCTGAATATCAACATTTCCCAATCGTTCACCATTTAAAACGTATTCGGCTTCTCTATTTTTCCTACCAAAGTGAATAACCTTACATTTACCCACATTATACTCCATCTGCCACCTTATTGCCCACTCACTTAACCTGTCGATATCCCTTTGCAGCCTGTTTGTGTTCTCCTCAACTTACTTTCCCACCTAGTTTTGCATCGTCAATAAACTTGGATACATTCCACTCGGTCCCCTCATCCAAGTCATTGATATAGATTGTAAACTGCCGAGACCCAGGCACTGATCCTTGTGGTACTCCACTAGCTGCAACCTGCCAACCTGAAAATGACCCATTCATTACTACTCTGTTTTCTGTCCGTTAACCAATCCTCAATCCATGCTAATATATTACTCCGAATCCCATGAGCACTAATCTTGTGAAACAACCTCGTGTGGCATTTTATTGAATGCCTTTTGAAAATCCAAATACAGGAAACTCTCGTTTAAACGGCACCTAAATATCCAGAATTCTCTATTAACCGGCAAAATTCATACTCCGAAAACAACACCTCAATAACCGGCAATGTTGCCGAGTCCGAGTCTCCCGCGGTGGTCGAGTTAGTCAGTGGGGGTAGTTCTCCAAACTGCCACTACTCGGCTTCTGGGCGCTGTCGGAAGTCGGAAAACCTCAATAACGGGAGTCTGATTCTCCCGCGCTGCCGGGAGTCTCTTCCGATCCACCAATTACCGTATACTGCATATTTCTTGATTTTTAAATTTTTGTTTGTTAAAAATAGCCTCGGTAGATAACCCTCTCAGTCATCCGTAATCTTTAATCAACCGGCACTACCCCGGTCCCAGATACCAGAGTTTCCTGTATACTACATTCACTGGTTCCCCTTTATCTACCCTGCTAGTTACATCCTCAAAAAATAGATGTCAAACAATTTCCCTTTCATAAAACCATGTTGACTGTGCTTAATCATATGATTTTCTAAGTGCCCTGGTACCACATCCCTAATAATATTTCTAGCATTTTCCCTACTACTGATATCAGTCTAAGTGGCCTATATCCCTGTTTTCTCTATCCCTCCTTTCTTGAATAACGGGGTTACATGATATAAACGATTACTTGGCCGGAACACCACCATTGCCCTGTCACTCCTGTGCTCGTCAACCTCAATTGGCTCCATGACCCCCAATGCATTAAATGTAAGATCCTGCCCTCCCATGGATCGCCCCCCCTCACCCACAGCCCCTCCAACCTCTGCACCATTGACAATCCAGGACATAATCCACCCCCCGCCACCACACATATGACAGCAATCAGAATGTATCCCAAGAACCTCCAGAACTGTTCAGCCCTCAGCCTTGCTCGGAGGTGAGGACATCAATGGGGATTCCCTCCAGCTTGCAGAAAACAGCAGGCAATAACTGACTTTCACATGTGCACCGTATCCAAAGAATTCACAAAAATGTTTCATTTTTGTCACATTATGGTATTATCTAATCTCTGCTTCCTCATTTACCTTATCTTCCATTTTACTTTCTTCCAGCTTTGGTGCTGTTTTGCGCGATGGGCCTTGACCCTACACCTTGGTGCTGTCCTGCACTGTGGCCCTTGACCCTTCAACTTGGTGCTGTCCTGCACTGTGGCCCTTGACCCTTCACCTTGGTGCTGTCCTGCACTGTGGCCCTTGACCCTTCACCTTGGTGCTGTCCTGCACTGTGGCCCTTGACCCTTCACCTTGGTGCTGTCCTGCACTGTGGCCCTTAACCCTTCACCTTGGTGCTGTCCTGCACTGTGGCCCTTGACCCTTCACCTTGGCTCTTCTATTTTTTTAATAAAAGAGACAAATACACAGGCCTTTCTTTTTTAGACAAGTGTTTACCCAAAAGACTAATGAAATGGTTTTGTTCCCTACTTAAATAGGCATGTAGGTTACCAAGATTTAGATTACAATACTGCCTCTGGAGGCAATGCTACAAGACATGCAAACTTCAGAGTGGAGTGATTCTCAAAATGCTAATAGCTGGGCACCAACGCCCCTCACTCCTCCCTCCGCTGCCAGCTCAAATTGGATGTACGTTGAATCTGCTGCGAAAAAGAGGAATGTCAAGAGGTTGCCGTGTACAGCACTGTGACCTAAATCTGCTCTTAATCACCTGGAGCAGGTCTTATTAATCTGGAGAGCAGCAAGCAAAAACAAGCCAGACCATTTAAAGGCGTCCACCTCGAGACCTTAGCAACTGGCCAGTTGTTCACTAACTGCCAGGTATTCTAGTTTCTCACTATGCCTCATCCCTGCCCGAGATCAGGAACTCTGTGCGGATGAACTCCAGATTAGGAAACCTGGGCATCACACAAAGCTCCCATAGGTTCGAGAGAGAGAGAGAGAATATGAAACCAAGGAAAGTAAATGACCACCCCATGCAGTAAGTGATGTATTTCATGAGCTCCCCACCACTGAAGATGCTCCTTGCCAGAGTGCTGACGCTTCTGTCCTGTTATTCAGCTATCAAAGGAGCCATCAAAACTCTACTCCTTTGCAAAGAAAGGTTTTGCACTGATGAGGCAGCCAGATTGGATTACTTTGACTTTCACCAAAATACGTGCAATAAAATGGACTAAATTAGAATCGTGGAATGACACAGGACAGGAGGCCATTCGACCCATCATGCCTATGCTGGCTCTTTGAAAGAGCTCTCCAATCAGTCCCACTCTCCTGCTCTTTCCCCAGGGCCTTGCAAATTTTTCCTCTTCAAGTATTTCTCCAATTCCCTTTTGAAAGTTACTATTGAATCTGCTTCCACCGCCCTTTCAGATCACAACAACTCGCTGTGTAAAATAAACTCTCATCGCCCCTCTTTTACCAAATATTTTAAATCGGTCCCCTCTGGTGCCCGACCCTCCTGCCACTGGAAGCAGTTTCTCCTTATTTACTCTATCAAAACCCTTTACGATTTTGAACACCTTGATTAAATCTCCCCTTAAACTCACATCAAAGGATCACCCAAGGGGGGAGGCTTGTACCCACAGGTGAACCCAGCATGGAACATAATGCCCCGTATATAACCCACTCCCCCCCCCCACCCCGCACGAGGTCATCTCAAATTCTAGCACTAACAGATCTCTTTCTTCCTCTCGCCCACGAGGGTAGGTAAGGGGTCCTGCTCCAATCTGGCCTCTACTCCAGTTCTACAGCTGGTCTCTCCAAGATTGCAGAAAGGATTTTCTTTACATCGATTAACAAGTGATGCAACAAAGTCATGATGTTGTTTTAATGAGGCACCGTGACAGGTGATGAACGTGGGATGGAAGCACTTGAGCCGATTGCCCCGTACTCCACAAACCACCTGCAGCTGGAGAATGCTTAACCCACTTGTGGAATAAGCCACGTGCTTCTTTCACCGCACAGTGCACGGGAGCACCACCTCACCCTACCAAACATCTGAACTGTAAACCCTACTCTCTCTCTCTCTCCAATAAACATTCAATACAGCACAGGCTCACTTTACCACAAAATGTGGAAGAAACGGTGCAAATGATCCTGATTGAGTATGTGCAAAGTAAATGTAATCTCCATAACAGAAAATCAATAACCCGAGCTCTGCCGCCATTGATTTAGTAACAATCGATGACAGTAAATCCAATACCTAATAGCAAGCAAGAGTGGGATGTTAAAGAGGTTGGGGAGTGAGGAGAGTGGGATTAAACTGAGTGTGACAGTAAAGGGCACGGGGAGTGGGATTAGACTGGGTGTCACAGTAAAGGGTGCAGGGAGTGGGATTAGACTGGGTGTGACAGTAAAGGGCACGGGGAGTGGGATTAGACTGGGTGCGACAGTAAAGGGCACGGGGAGTGGGATTAGACTGGGTGTGACAGTAAAGGGTGCGGGGAGTAGGATTAGACTGGGTGCGACAGTAAAGGGCGCGGGGAGTGGGATTAGACTGGGTGTCACAGTAAAGGGTGCAGGGAGTGGGATTAGACTGGGTGTGACAGTAAAGGGCGCGGGGAGTGGGATTAGACTGGGTGTGACAGTAAAGGGTGCAGGGAGTGGGATTAGACTGGGTGTGACAGTAAAGGGTGCGGGGAGTGGGATTAGACTGGGTGTGACAGTAAAGGGCGCGGGGAGTGGGATTAGACTGGGTGTCACAGTAAAGGGTGCAGGGAGTGGGATTAGACTGGGTGTGACAGTAAAGGGCGCGGGGAGTGGGATTAGACTGGGTGTGACAGTAAAGGGCGCGGGGAGTGGGATTAGACTGGGTGTGACAGTAAAGGGCGCAGGGAGTGGGATTAGACTGGGTGTGGCAGTAAAGGGTGCGGGGAGTGGGATTAGACTGGGTGTGACAGTAAAGGGTGCGGGGAGTGGGATTAGACTGGGTGCGACAGTAAAGGGCGCGGGGAGTGGGATTAGACTGGGTGCGACAGTAAAGGGTGCGGGGAGTGGGATTAGACTGGGTGTGACAGTAAAGGGAGCGGGGAGTGGGATTAGACTGGGTGTGACAGTAAAGGGCGCGGGGAGTGGGATTAGACTGGGTGTGACAGTAAAGGGCGCGGGGAGTGGGATTAGACTGGGTGTGACAGTACAGGGTGCGGGGAGTGGGATTAGACTGGGTGTGACAGTACAGGGTGTGGGGAGTGGGATTAGACTGGGTGTGACAGTAAAGGGTGCGGGGAGTGGGATTAGACTGGGTGTGACAGTAAAGGGTGCGGGGAGTGGGATTAGACTGGGTGTGACAGTTAAGGGTGCGGGGAGTGGGATTAGACTGGGTGTGACAGTAAAGGGTACGGGGAGTGGGATTAGACTGGGTGTGACAGTAAAGGGCGCGGGGAGTGGGATTAGACTGGGTGCGACAGTACAGGGTGCGGGGAGTGGGATTAGACTGGGTGACAGTACAGGGTGCGGGGAGTGGGATTAGACTGGGTGTGACAGTAAAGGGTGCGGGGAGTGGGATTAGACTGGGTGTGACAGTACAGGGTGCGGGGAGTGGGATTAGACTGGGTGTGACAGTAAAGGGTGCGGGGAGTGGGATTAGACTGGTTGTGACAGTAAAGGGCGCGGGGAGTGGGATTAGACTGGGTGTGACAGTAAAGGGTGCGGGGAGTGGGATTAGACTGGGTGTGACAGTAAAGGGCGCGGGGTGTGGGATTAGACTGGGTGTGACAGTAAAGGGTGCGGGGAGTGGGATTAGACTGGGTGTGACAGTACAGGGTGCGGGGAGTGGGATTAGACTGGGTGTGACAGTAAAGGGTGCGGGGAGTGGGATTAGACTGGGTGTGACAGTACAGGGAGTGGGATTAGACTGGGTGTGACAGTAAAGGGTGCGGGGAGTGGGATTAGACTGGGTGTGACAGTACAGGGTGCGGGGAGTGGGATTAGACTGGGTGTGACAGTAAAGGGTGCGGGGAGTGGGATTAGACTGGGTGTGACAGTACAGGGTGTGGGATTAGACTGGGTGTGACAGTAAAGGGTGCGGGGAGTGGGATTAGACTGGGTGTGACAGTAAAGGGCGCGGGGAGTGGGATTAGACTGGGTGTGACAGTACAGGGTGCGGGGAGTGGGATTAGACTGGGTGTGACAGTACAGGGTGCGGGGAGTGGGATTAGACTGGGTGTGACAGTAAAGGGCACGGGGAGTGGGATTAGACTGGGTGTGACAGTAAAGGGTGCGGGGAGTGGGATTAGACTGGGTGTGACAGTAAAGGGTGCGGGGAGTGGGATTAGACTGGGTGTGACAGTAAAGGGTGCGGGGAGTGGGATTAGACTGGGTGTGACAGTAAAGGGTGCGGGGAGTGGGATTAGACTGGGTGTGACAGTACAGGGTGCGGGGAGTGGGATTAGACTGGGTGTGACAGTAAAGGGTGCGGGGAGTGGGATTAGACTGGGTGTGACAGTAAAGGGTGCGGGGAGTGGGATTAGACTGGGTGTGACAGTAAAGGGTGCGGGGAGTGGGATTAGACTGGGTGTGACAGTACAGGGTGCGGGGAGTGGGATTAGACTGGGTGTGACAGTACAGGGTGCGGGGAGTGGGATTAGACTGGGTGCGACAGTAAAGGGTGCGGGGAGTGGGATTAGACTGGGTGTGACAGTAAAGGGAGCGGGGAGTGGGATTAGACTGGGTGTGACAGTAAAGGGCGCGGGGAGTGGGATTAGACTGGGTGTGACAGTAAAGGGCGCGGGGAGTGGGATTAGACTGGGTGTGACAGTACAGGGTGCGGGGAGTGGGATTAGACTGGGTGTGACAGTACAGGGTGTGGGGAGTGGGATTAGACTGGGTGTGACAGTAAAGGGTGCGGGGAGTGGGATTAGACTGGGTGTGACAGTAAAGGGTGCGGGGAGTGGGATTAGACTGGGTGTGACAGTTAAGGGTGCGGGGAGTGGGATTAGACTGGGTGTGACAGTAAAGGGTACGGGGAGTGGGATTAGACTGGGTGTGACAGTAAAGGGCGCGGGGAGTGGGATTAGACTGGGTGCGACAGTACAGGGTGCGGGGAGTGGGATTAGACTGGGTGACAGTACAGGGTGCGGGGAGTGGGATTAGACTGGGTGTGACAGTAAAGGGTGCGGGGAGTGGGATTAGACTGGGTGTGACAGTACAGGGTGCGGGGAGTGGGATTAGACTGGGTGTGACAGTAAAGGGTGCGGGGAGTGGGATTAGACTGGTTGTGACAGTAAAGGGCGCGGGGAGTGGGATTAGACTGGGTGTGACAGTAAAGGGTGCGGGGAGTGGGATTAGACTGGGTGTGACAGTAAAGGGCGCGGGGTGTGGGATTAGACTGGGTGTGACAGTAAAGGGTGCGGGGAGTGGGATTAGACTGGGTGTGACAGTACAGGGTGCGGGGAGTGGGATTAGACTGGGTGTGACAGTAAAGGGTGCGGGGAGTGGGATTAGACTGGGTGTGACAGTACAGGGAGTGGGATTAGACTGGGTGTGACAGTAAAGGGTGCGGGGAGTGGGATTAGACTGGGTGTGACAGTACAGGGTGCGGGGAGTGGGATTAGACTGGGTGTGACAGTAAAGGGTGCGGGGAGTGGGATTAGACTGGGTGTGACAGTACAGGGTGTGGGATTAGACTGGGTGTGACAGTAAAGGGTGCGGGGAGTGGGATTAGACTGGGTGTGACAGTAAAGGGCGCGGGGAGTGGGATTAGACTGGGTGTGACAGTACAGGGTGCGGGGAGTGGGATTAGACTGGGTGTGACAGTACAGGGTGCGGGGAGTGGGATTAGACTGGGTGTGACAGTAAAGGGTGCGGGGAGTGGGATTAGACTGGGTGTGACAGTAAAGGGCACGGGGAGTGGGATTAGACTGGGTGTGACAGTAAAGGGTGCGGGGAGTGGGATTAGACTGGGTGTGACAGTAAAGGGTGCGGGGAGTGGGATTAGACTGGGTGTGACAGTAAAGGGTGCGGGGAGTGGGATTAGACTGGGTGTGACAGTAAAGGGTGCGGGGAGTGGGATTAGACTGGGTGTGACAGTACAGGGTGCGGGGAGTGGGATTAGACTGGGTGTGACAGTAAAGGGTGCGGGGAGTGGGATTAGACTGGGTGTGACAGTAAAGGGTGCGGGGAGTGGGATTAGACTGGGTGTGACAGTAAAGGGTGCGGGGAGTGGGATTAGACTGGGTGTGACAGTACAGGGTGCGGGGAGTGGGATTAGACTGGGTGTGACAGTACAGGGTGCGGGGAGTGGGATTAGACTGGGTGTGACAGTACAGGGTGCGGGGAGTGGGATTAGACTGGGTGTGACAGTAAAGGGTGCGGGGAGTGGGATTAGACTGGGTGTGACAGTACAGGGTGCGGGGAGTGGGATTAGACTGGGTGTGACAGTAAAGGGTGCGGGGAGTGGGATTAGACTGGGTGTGACAGTACAGGGTGCGGGGAGTGGGATTAGACTGGGTGTGACAGTACAGGGTGCGGGGAGTGGGATTAGACTGGGTGACAGTACAGGGTGCGGGGAGTGGGATTAGACTGGGTGTGACAGTAAAGGGTGCGGGGAGTGGGATTAGACTGGGTGTGACAGTAAAGGGTGCGGGGAGTGGGATTAGACTGGGTGTGACAGTACAGGGTGCGGGGAGTGGGATTAGACTGGGTGTAACAGTAAAGGGTGCGGGGAGTGGGATTAGACTGGGTGTGACAGTACAGGGTGCGGGGAGTGGGATTAGACTGGGTGTGACAGTAAAGGGTGCGGGGAGTGGGATTAGACTGGGTGACAGTACAGGGTGCGGGGAGTGGGATTAGACTGGGTGTGACAGTACAGGGTGCGGGGAGTGGGATTAGACTGGGTGTGACAGTAAAGGGTGCGGGGAGTGGGATTAGACTGGGTGTGACAGTAAAGGGTGCGGGGAGTGGGATTAGACTGGGTGTGATATTCAGTGCAACACAAAGGCTTTAGAGCCACCTTTACATTACGAGAGAAAATTGGCACACAGCTACTCTCCTTCCCGAAATAAAGGACTGATCAAATACTTTCTCGAGGAGAAAGGGATTTGCTACCTTAACTTCAGTGGTGGATCACTTGCTACCAATCCAAAAGTCCAATTTCTAAAAATAAAAGTGGTGGCGTTAACACTCTGCTCGGGACTGCGGAGAGGGGATGGCAGGGGCTTATCCCAGCCAGGCTCCATATCCTGGGCTGCCCCTATGATAAGAGAGAGTGCTTCCTACCTCATCCATCCCTGCAGCTGATCTGGGAATACTGAGTTAGAAAGACAGACAGACTTGTATTTATATCATGCTATTCACAGCCTCAAGATGTCCCAAAGCACTTTACAGCCAAGTAGTGTAATCACTGTCGTAATGTAGGAAATGTGGCAACAAATTTGCACACAGCAAAATCCCACAAACAGCAATGAAATAACAATCAGATGTTGGTTGAGGGATAAATATTGGCCAGGACACCGGGGAGGACTCCCTGGTTCTTCTTCAAAATAGTGCCATGGGATTTCTTACGTCCACCCGAGAGGGCAGACGGGGCCTCAGTTTAACGTCTCATCCAAAAGACGGTACCTCCGACACTGCAGCATTCCCTCAGTACTGCACTGCAGTCTCAGCTTAGATTTTTCTGCTCAAGTCTCTGGAGTGGGACACAACCTTCTGACTCAGAGACCAGTGGGCTACCCACTGAGCCACTGGGTTAGAGTGTGCTGGACCAAATGATTCCTCGTAACACATTTAAAGGACGTAAACTTCCTCAATTCTGCAATGAGTTTCAGACGGTGATACAGAATGAAACAGATGGCATTGTACTGTTAGAGAGGAAAAGCACCACTTGTCACAATGTTCCATTAATGCAGCTGAACATCACACACTGATCAATTATTAGGAAAGCACTTCCCAGATTCACAGGGGTGAAGCAACTCTGGTAATGGGGTCACTAATAGGTTCTATATTCTGCCTCGAAACCTCAAGAGAACAGCCCAGTACTTGGAAAACTAATGAAATGTTAGCCATGGAACACATGATCTTCTGTCTTCCAGCAAAGGTGGGGGTTGCCTTGTATGCAAGTTTCAGTGGGTACAGAGAATCTCGAGGAACTCTAGAAGAGAGGCTCCTGCACAATCCAGCAGGCTCACTCAACTGGGGAAAACAGGAGCGACAATATACTTGGCCAGCTTTTGAGTTGTGAGGACCCCAATAACAAAACGAACGGGGAAATTCAGTATTTTCTTTGGAGTTAGCAAACATAGAATCAAAAAGGAGAAACAAATATGCTTAGATTTTGCAAAATCCTAATAATCAATCAGTGAATAATAAGGAATAACTAGATTCATTAGTATTTACAGAGTCAGAGTGTCCTCCTGCCTCCTGAGGGACCTGGAGAGGGAGGAGAGAGGGAGAGGGAGCCAGAGACTTTTGTGGGGTGGGGTGGGGAGGGAGGGGGAGAGGAGAGAGGAGAGAGGGGGGAGGGGAGGAGACAGAGACTGGGGGGGGGGGGGGGGGAAGAGAGACGGGGGGGGGGGGGGGGAGAGAGACGGGGGGGGGGGGGGAGAGAGACCGGGGGGGGGGGGGGGGGGGGGAGAGAGACCGGGGGGGGGGGGGGGGGGGGGGAGAGAGACCGGGGGGGGGGGGGGGGGGGGGGGGGAGAGAGACCGGGGGGGGGGGGGGGGGGGGGGGAGAGAGACCGGGGGGGGGGGGGGGGAGAGAGACCGGGGGGGGGGGGAGAGAGAGACCGGGGGGGGGGGGGAGAGAGAGACCGGGGGGGGGGGGGGAGAGAGAGACCGGGGGGGGGGGGGGGAGAGAGAGACCGGGGGGGGGGGGGAGAGAGAGACCGGGGGGGGGGGGGGGAGAGAGACCGGGGGGGGGGGGGAGAGAGACCGGGGGGGGGGGGGAGAGAGACCGGGGGGGGGGGAGAGAGACCGGGGGGGGGGGGGGGAGAGACCGGGGGGGGGGGGGAGACCAGGGGGGGGGGGGGGGAGAGAGACGGGGGGGGGGGGGGGGAGAGAGACGGGGGGGGGGGGGGGAGAGACCGGGGGGGGGGGGGGGAGAGAGACCCGGGGGGGGGGGGGGGGGGGGAGAGAGAGACCGGGGGGGGGGGGGAGAAACAAAGACTGGGGGGGGGGGGAGGTTGAGACGGGGAGGAGGGAGTGGGGGGGAGACAGGGGGGGGGGGAGAGACAGGGGGGGGGGGGGGGGAGAGACAGGGGGGGGGGGGAGAGACAGGGGGGGGGGGAGAGACAGGGGGGGGGGAGAGACAGGGGGGGGGAGAGACAGGGGGGGGGAGAGACAGGGGGGGGGGAGAGACAGGGGGGGGGGAGAGACAGGGGGGGGGGGAGAGACAGGGGGGGGGGAGAGACAGGGGGGGGGAGAGACAGGGGGGGGGAGAGACAGGGGGGGGGAGAGACAGGGGGGGGGGAGAGACAGGGGGGGGGGAGAGACAGGGGGGGGGGAGAGACAGGGGGGGGGGAGAGACAGGGGGGGGAGAGACAGGGGGGGGGGAGAGACAGGGGGGGGGGAGAGACAGGGGGGGGGAGAGACAGGGGGGGGGAGAGACAGGGGGGGGGAGAGACAGGGGGGGGGGGGAGAGACAGGGGGGGGGGGGAGAGACAGGGGGGGGGAGAGACAGGGGGGGGGAGAGACACAGGGGGGGGGGGGGAGAGACAGGGGGGGGGGGGAGAGACAGGGGGGGGGGGAGAGACAGGGGGGGGGGAGAGACAGGGGGGGGGGAGAGACAGGGGGGGGGGAGAGACAGGGGGGGGGGAGAGACAGGGGGGGGGAGAGACAGGGGGGGGGGGGGAGAGACAGGGGGGGGGGGGGGAGAGACAGGGGGGGGGGGGAGAGACAGGGGGGGGGGAGAGACAGGGGGGGGGGGGAACAAACCACTAACTACACATACTTGGGCTTAAAAATCAGTTCTACGGGAAACTTCAAACTGGCTGTGAATGAACTGAAAGAGAAAGCAAGAAGGGCTTTCTATGCCATCAAAAAATCAATCCAAATAGAAATCCCAATTAGCATTTGGCTCAAAATTTCAAATCAGTAATTGAACCAATTGCACTCTATGGCAGTGAGGTATGGGGACCGCTAACTCAACAAGAATTTGCAAATGGGACAAACACCCAATTGAGATCCTACATGCAGAATTCTGTAAAAGTATCCTCCGGACTCAAAGGAAAACAGTAAACAATGCATGCAGGGCGGAACTAGGCCAATATCCATTAATAATCACTATCCAAAAAAGAGCCACCAAATTTTGGAATCACCTACAAATGAGCAATCCCAATGCTATCACTACGACGCCCTGAATGCCAAGAGCTGACCATAAAGAAGAATACCCTCAGTCAATTAGTCCTGGGACTCAGTGAAGTAACTACTAACAATACTAACAATAACCAGCCCCAGGACAGTGACAGGGTAACACAAAGAATTCGACCCAACACAATCGTCGCTAAGCAAAAGGAAAAATATCTGACATATTGGGCAGAAACAACAAAAACCCAAAGCAAACTCAATTGCTACTTGGCCCTAAACAGACAATACAACATAGCTGATTACCTGACCATGGTAAAGGATAACAAACTGAGAAGAACCTTGACAAGGTACAGACTTAGCGAACATAGCCTAGCGATCGAAAAAGGCAGACACAGGCAGACCAGGCTGCCAAGAGAGGACAGGATATGCTCTCACTGCAGTCAGGGAGTGGTGGAGACAGAGATGCACTTCCTCACAGCTTGTGGAAAATATCAGGGCATCAGGGAGAATTTCTACCAAAAATTCTCACAAATATGCCCTGATTTCAGAAATCTGAATGACAACCAAAAACTCCCATTCCTACTGGGAGAGGAGAGAAGCTGTATAACACTGGCGGCGCACTATGTTACAGCTTGCCATGAACAGAGGGACAACCAGTAAACTAAGAAAAAAATATATATAAACAATGCGAATGTATATTTATACACTCAGGGATATACCTGTTTATACACTGTATGAATAGAACTGCGTTTATGTGCTAAACCATAAATGTATTTTGATGCTTTGGCAACATAAGATGTAACTTATCATGCCAATAAAGCGATTTAAATTGTAAATTGTAAAAAAATTGAGAGACAGGGGGGGGGGGGAGAGACAGGGGGGGGGGGGAGAGACAGGGGGGGGGGGGGGAGAGACAGGGGGGGGGGGGGGGGGGAGAGACAGGGGGGGGGGGGGAGAGGGGAGAGACAGGGGGGGGGAGAGACAGGGGGGGGGGGGAGAGACAGAGGGGGGGGGAGAGACAGGGGGGGGGGGAGAGACAGGGAGGGGGGGGGAGAGACAGGGAGGGGGGGGGGAGAGACAGGGAGGGGGGGGGGAGAGACAGGGAGGGGGGGGGGGAGAGACAGGGAGGGGGGGGGAGAGACAGGGAGGGGGGGGGGGAGAGACAGGGAGGGGGGGGGGGAGGACAGGGAGGGGGGGGGGGGGAGAGACAGGGAGGGGGGGGGGGGAGAGACAGGGAGGGGGGGGGGGAGAGACAGGGAGGGGGGGGGGGGAGAGACAGGGAGGGGGGGGGGGGAGAGACAGGGAGGGGGGGGGGGGGAGAGACAGGGAGGGGGGGGGGGGGAGAGACAGGGAGGGGGGGGGGGGAGAGACAGGGAGGGGGGGGGAGAGACAGGGAGGGGGGGGGAGAGACAGGGAGGGGGGGGGAGAGACAGGGAGGGGGGGGGGAGAGACAGGAGGGGGGGGGAGAGACAGGGAGGGGGGGGGGAGAGACAGGAGGGGGGGGGGGAGAGACAGGGAGGGGGGGGGGAGAGACAGGGAGGGGGGGGGAGAGACAGGGGGGGGGGGGAGAGACAGGGGGGGGGGGGAGAGACAGGGGGGGGGGGGGAGAGACAGGGGGGGGGGGGAGAGACAGGGGGGGGGGGGGAGAGACAGGGGGGGGGGGGGGAGGGGGGGGGAGGAGACAGGGGGGGGGGGGGGGAGAGACAGGGGGGGGGGGGGAGAGACAGGGGGGGGGGGGGGGGAGAGACAGGGGGGGGGGGGGGGGGGAGAGACAGGGGGGGGGGGGGGGAGAGACAGGGGGGGGGGGGGGGGGGGAGAGACAGGGGGGGGGGGGGGAGAGACAGGGGGGGGGGGGAGAGACAGGGGGGGGGGGAGAGACAGGGGGGGGGGGGGGAGAGACAGGGGGGGGGGGAGAGAGACAGGGGGGGGGGGAGAGAGACAGGGGGGGGGGGAGAGACAGGGGGGGGGGGAGAGACCGGGGGGGGGGGGGGGGGGGGGGGAGAGACACAGGGGGGGGGGGGGAGAGACAGGGGGGGGGGGGAGAGACGGGGGGGGGGGGGGGGGAGAGACGGGGGGGGGGGGGGGGAGAGAGACGGGGGGGGGGGGGGGGGAGAGAGACTGGGGGGGGGGGGGAGAGAGACAGGGGGGGGGGGGGAGAGACAGGGGGGGGGGGGGAGAGACAGGGGGGGGGGGGAGAGACAGGGGGGGGGGGGGAGAGACAGGGGGGGGGGGGGAGAGACAGGGGGGGGGGGGAGAGACAGGGGGGGGGGAGAGACAGGGGGGGGGGGAGAGACAGGGGGGGGGGA